>NC_133653.1:112679048-112979048 GCF_009905375.1 Apium graveolens
CACTAATTCTATCTAGTCCAATCTTGTTGATGTATCTCATCTAGCTATCTCAATCCAAATATAAACTAATACATCTTAACAAACAATTCAGATCAAAGGAATAAATCTCAATATAATAGGATACAGGAGATAAGCATAAACAAAGGTCTTATATGTTGGAAAACATATATCTCACTAAAGCAATTAATCATGTTCAAAAAATATTTTAAACACATATTTAAGATCATCTAAAGTAACATGCACAAGTTAAACATCAATCCTAGTTACCAGAAAAATAATCTAGTGAACTAGTTCAACATGATCTACGTGTGATACTATCATTCTTGTGCGAGTGTTAAACATTTAAACACTAAGATCTTATCATGCATTGAATATTGAGAGCAACAGTGGTTCTAGAAATTGAAACTTGAGATATGTGAGTTGGACCATCTCCAGAGATTGTTGTAAAAGCAACATATTCATGATCTCCCTTCTCGTCATCTGATCCATCCCAACTCTTTCCCGTGCACTATAAGTTTTGATTGGCTGCTTTTATAAGAAAACATTCCACCTTTGTCTCAACTCTTCAACTGTATCCCTACCCATCCTTCTTTGTCAAGCTTCTTATTCTGTTTTAGCAAAATCCCTGATAGTTACTTGACACATATTGCTTGTCAGAACTATAACTAATAAATCTTGTTTATGTCCCAATCTCAGTCTTGTAACCACCTCTTGAATTGAATCTGTAAAACTCTCTGCTTCGGAATAGAAACACTGCTCTGACGTCCAGTCCCTCGAGTACTTCTACCTGAGCTTCCTCTGATTCAGCTATCAGTAACTCTTACATTCTGTCCCGAGGTTCCAACTATACTGCATGTAACTGAGATGTTTGTATGTCCCCACCATTCTCTCTGACCTCCACAATTCCTGCCTATATGATCTCATTAATTCCCGGATAAATGTAGCACTGGTACAAACCACTGCGTGACTATAAAATCTGGAATCATTATAGTTGTCTTCAAAATCTTCGAGAAAATTGTACCCATAGAAATTTCATTCATTTCCTACATTTGAAAATCCAGTGGTATCCTTGGGAGTAAGCCTTTGAGGAAGTTTCACAATTTTCTTTTGTAGGTCTTTAAATTAAAATCTTTAATTTACTAAAATATTAATAATAAATTAATTTAGTTAAATTTATAAAATAAATTTATTTAAATTAAGTTCATAAATAAACTTATTTAAATTAAATTAATAAAATAAATTTTCTAAATCAAATTTTACTAAATAAATTTATGTAAATGAAAAATTAATAAATACATTTATTTAAGGATCCTCATTTGTGTATCAATAAGTCTGCTTTGATACCATTTGTTAGGTCTCGAATTATCGTAGAAGGGGGGGTTGAATACGATAATCACTAAACTAAAAAATTCTTTCGAATTTTTTTGCGGATATAAAATTTAATGTCCGGTTAGTGGTTCTGTGTTCTTGAGGTGAATAGTGTTTGAGAATATAAAATGAGGAACATAAGATATTCGGGGAAATATATATTCATATATAAATCCGCGAGGAGTGTTGCTAAACTCCGGTAAATAAATTAAATGGCTACAATCTAAGAACAACAAAGTTTCTAACTTCTACAAAGATTTACAAATTAAATCTTATACAATGATCTAGCTTTTGTTTGTCTAAGGATTTAATTATCGGGTAACATTTATAATGCCCCTATGAATATACAAGAGTTAAACGGGGTATTATAACGTTACTCCGGTGAGAAATTATACGGATATACAATTTGCTTGAGCTTCTCTGAAAATATTTGCTTCTATTTTATCAGCTCTCTTGTTGGAGAAGAAGATAAACATTACAAGTAAATTGCATCTGCTGCTGAGTGTAATATTTATATCAATTCAAAATATGTGGCTAAAACTGAATCATAAAAATTAATTGATAGTACAATAAAGATGTGGTTGAGGAGTAACTTGCGACCAGGTACAATTCTGTAACTTGCGATTAGAGGGGAGTTGCCTTGCATTTCCTAACCTGCGACTAACAAAACCAACTGGCGAATGTCTTGGTTTCTTTATTTACTCAATTCTAACTAGCAACTAACTAATTACCATCCCTGTTGCTTGGTTTCCTTTATTGTTTATTTGATTTTTTTTCCTTTTTTCTTTTGTTTTCTTTATTTCTTTTGTTTTCTGTTTCTATTTTCTTTTTCCTTTTCTCTTTTCTCTTTCCTTTTCTTTTCTTTTTGTTTTTTCTTTTTCTTTAAGTTTAAATTGTAAATAAATTAATTTATAAAATAAACTTATGTGACGACTGAGAATTTTTCGACTTAATTAAGTCAATAAAGTATGTTTTATGTGATGTGATTATAATTATGTATTTAAGTGTTGATTAATTGTCTTTGCTATATATTAGAATATAGGAGCGTAAGTAAAAATGTTCCAATTTAAAGAATCAACTTAGGAGTTAAGCTGTGGTGTCGGGCCGTCAGGTAGAACGTAACCCTTCCTAATAATGATAAAAAGAATATAAAATGGGAATTGTGTGTGATTGAGTGAAATGAATGTTTAAATAAAGTATTTCGTCCTAAGTGACGTGTCGGTCGATAGTGATAATGAGAAGCGTAATCGAAACGCTGAGCGTCGGGCCGTCAGGCTGAACGTGACCCGATACGCGTAAAAAGGGATAAAGAATTAAAGAAGGATAAATTCTATGATCAAACCTGAGTCGTTATGTGATCGTATATGTGTGATTGCTTGTCTGTGTGCATGACTATGTGCTCTGTGACATTTTTATGAATTTAAAAGGAATTATTTGATTTAGATAAAGGTTTATTTAACCTTCGCGCATTTTTATAAAATTATCTAAGTAAGATAAAAACATGGGATTTATTTTGTTATCTTCATAATAGTCCTAGGGACTTTCTAAAAATAATGAATGGATTTATTTGGTAGACATTGTATTTTAAATTGATTTTTATGTGGAAAAATGTTATTATTAGCACGAACTTGCGAAAATCATATAAAATCAACCGTTCGTTAAAAGTCTATTTTGAGTAATGGTTGAAAAGCTAATTTCATGATCTACGTATTAAAATTATCAATTACAATAATTTTTGACTTTCTGAGAAAGATATATTTTATATTTGATTTTTATCTTAATTAAGTAAAAAGAAAAGGGTTAATCAAACAAAGGAGGGAATTAGTTAATTACTAAAATGCCCCTGCCCTCTAAGCTTATATAAACTCCTATCCTCCTTCTTCCTCTCTTTTCCACCCGGCCACACTCTCATTCTCTCTTTTTCTCTCATCTCTCTCACTCTCGAAGCTCTCTCTTCTCTCTCTCTCTATTCCACTCGGTATATCACTCTTCTACACTTGATTTTTTATGGATTCTTCCATGGAAATTTATTCTTGTTCCATATATGAGCTTTAATCCTATTGCATGTATAGTTTGATACTTGCATGTGGGTTGTGTGTGTGTGTAGGTTCGGCTATGCCGAATTGTTGCTTTATAAGATTGATTGTGATTGTGGTTAAGGCCGAATGATCTATAGTACTTAAAAGGGGTCAATTCTAATTTAGATGCTTGTTTTGATCATAGAGATTAATTAAGGATTGTATGTGAGATTTTTGCTTAATTGGATATATTTGATTCGAATTAAAGTATAAAGAAATGAGGAGATTTATTTGTATTATCTATAGTTGTCGTGTCGGTTTAAAGATGACTTTAGGATCGATACTGCAAGTTTTGCCGTTTGTTTATTCGTATAAGAATTTCTAGTAAAAAGAGCTATGTGTACTAATATAAAGTATGATTTGACTTCGAATGTGATAAGGATGTTTATAAGATGGTGATCGAGTTTATAAAGGTGTAAAAAGTTAAGAGTAAAGTTATATGTCGTGTGATGTGCTATGTTCTTATGTGTATAAGCCATATTCGTATACTCGGGTCAAGAATATAACCGAGTTATCATATTGAGTGATCGTTCCGGGAACGAGAGTTGAGAACTGATTAAGATTTTGGATTTTATTATAGATTCGGAGCATGAGGGCATTCAGGCTAGGAAAGGAAAGGGTATACTAGGTGGCAGTAGTTCAACCTTCAGGAAAGCAAATTCAGGCAAGTAACTCTCATTACTTGTAAAAATGATTATAGAGAGGTTATTGTTCATACCATGTAGAGTATGGAATTGTTACTTAATGAACCCCTGTTAATGACTTGAGATAACCTGTGTTCGATCTTGATAAACTGTTATTGATAAGCTTACTGATTCAACCCTTTGGTAGCTTGTCCTTTCTTTTCAAGTTATTTATTAAGCCATAAATTGTATTGAACCCTATAATTATCCTTGCGAACCCTATTTAATGATACCTTATTTCCTGATCGCCCTATTGATCCCTAAACAGATGTTGATCCTTCTAACTTAAGTACCTTGTTATCCTTGTTACAGAATCCTTAAGAATTGTTCCTTGTTTATCTTTGAATCACTCCCTGAACTCTGTTTTCTTAAAATTTGACTTAAGAATGAGTTTTGACTCGAAAGAGTCTGAATGATTTCATATTCTTGGTAATGATAAAATGGATTTTAGAAAACCTATTTGTTTTTTTTCCAACTCAAGGTTTTCCAAACGAATTCCTGATGGATTGGATTGGGACGTAAGAGGCTAGTGGGACTAGTCCAGTCATGGTAAGAGGCTAGCGGGGCTAGTCCAACTTAAGGCTGAAATTATGCTGATTGGTACCTTAAAGACCGGATGGAGGTCGGTACGGGCTGATCACCCGTATTATAATGAAATGGAAAGATAAAGTGATCCAATCAAGGGTTTTAAATGATTATTTAAAAGGGAACTGGAACTTTTGTTCAGTAAATTGATTCTTAAAAATGAATATGGTTTATATTGTTTTGAAAAGAGTTGATTGTGTTAACATGGAGCTTAAAGCTCGAGAACCCTGATTTTAATCTATAGATCATAAAAATTTGATTCTATATAGTGAAGTATTGTTGCTTTCTTCTTTCTGAAAGATCTATTCTGATCCTTTAATGATTTGTGATGAATGTCGGCTTTCGTCCTGCATTGCGCCTTGTTCCTTGAAAGCCCCACATTATCCTTCATAACCTTTCCTTAACCCAAAAGATAGAAATCTGCCACCTAGAACAAATAAAGTAGAATGCCCTGAGTTTGGTAAAGTATATTAAGAATTTGATATCGCAGAACTACTTTATAGTTACTTGCTGAGTTTTATACTTATATATTTTGTTATAATCTAACCATGGCAGTTAAGCAGGAAGATGGCCAGGCATAGGCACACTGCTCGTAAGAGCGTACCTGGTGGTCCCTATCGTGTTGAGGGCTTCCGGTTGCCAGAGCAGGTAGTAGTATTTTTGAGTGAGCGTGTGCCTAGAAGGAAATCTGTAAAGATACAATGGGTTATCTGTCGGTTCCCAGCCGGAATCGATATTGTTTATTTAATAATATTTTGGGGTTGTAAGTTATATTTTATGATTGGTAGTGGTAATCTTGTCTCATAGTTTATCCTGTTTGATCCTGTTGGTATTAATCGGGGTTTATACATATTTAATTATTAGAATTAAGGTGTGTGGATCCTCATTTCCTAACCCCGAGATTGAGGGCGTCACAAGTTGGTATCAGAGCTAAGGGATCTGGTCCCTGAGATAAGTTAGGAATAATAAAACGGGGGTATTTTGGGTATACGTATATCGCGAGAGAGTTCGACTCATATAGAGTTGAGTTAGACTATTAAGTATAGTCTAAGGTAAGTGTTTATTAGTACAGTGGAAACTAGAGTTAGGGCGTGAGTTAGATGGAAGCTTTATTTAACACTAACATTGTTTCTTGGTTGATGTTTTATGTTTTCTCTCAGGATCCTAGTAGTGGTAGTGACTCAGACTCAGAGATTAGTTTGACCGGTACCCCGGTGGACCCCATTCCACCCTCTCCAGAGGAGCCTGTGTATGTTAGTTCAGACCCAGAGGAGGACCCTTCTGAGAGTAGTGAGATCCCTATGCAGATTTCACCTTTGAGGCCAGATTCAGAGACCCCTGCCCCTGAGCCAGAGTCTGAGATGCCTAAGACTGTACCTGTCAGTGTTGGTGGCAACTTAGCCCAGGATCGAGACTTTGTTTACTCCCGCATTCCTGAGTTGGGAGCTTTGGTGGATAGGTTGATTCGAGACTCTAGGCAGAGGACTTCAGTAGTAATGGAGGAGTGGAGAGCTAGGATTCAGTTGGTGGAGCAGGTTTCCAGGAGGAGATTGGATGAGGGACCATCCACTAGTGATGCTGATGCTGAGGCCCGGAGGCTGCATAAGATCATTCGCTGGATGTTGGTTGTGTTGAGAGAGATTCTGGATGATTAGACGGGATGGTTGGTTGAGCTCGTAGATTGTTGTTTTTCAGCGCTAGTAGGCTTTGGGATACTTGGTCAGATACTGAGATCCCTTTTTCATTTATCTTGTTGTATTTCAGAACTATGTTGTGGCAGTAGCTGTTAGAAGTTAGGGGTAGATAGGGGGATATTTTCCAGTTTTTCCTCTGTTTAACCCTGCTATATTATTGTACCTTATTTTAGAACTTGTGATAGCCAGACTTATCTTTATGTACCCTAGTTTAAATAAATCCATTGTCTTGTTTTCCATTGTGCACCTGAAATATCTCATAAACTGTTCTAAATATAATATTTCTATACAACCATGTTTTCGTATAACCATGTTTAAAGATCGTAAACCCTATTTTGTGCCATGATAAAGCAACACTGATATGAGAATTATGTAGTAATAGGATTGCATGTGCAAAATTGGGTAAAACTTAAAAACCCACAAAAGAGATTTTATAGAAACTGTTGTTATATATGCCATGCCATCATATTGCTAAATAATTGCTCAATCAGGTTTGTAAGAAATGGCCAACTCACGAGATCACCAAGAAGAAGAAATTCCCACCCAAGACCCAAAAGTAAACCCAAAAACTACCATGATGAGCAGACTTGCTCAGCTTTTGCAACAACCTGTGGCCCCTAAAGTTGGAAATTTCAAACACTTTCAATCTGTTCATCCCCCAGAGTTCTTAGGTTTTCCAGACCCAATTAAAGCACAGTTATGGTTGAGAGAAATGGAAAAAGCTTTTGAGTTAGCAGAAGTTAAGAACGACAAGAAAGCCCAGTATGCAAGTTATTACTTTAAAGATAAAGCAAGTTTTTGGTGGGAGTCTTCAAAGGCGTTGTTGGAAGGTAAGGACTTAACATGGGAGAAGTTCACTGAAATGTTTCTGGAGAAGTATTTGCCGAGCTATATGCAAGATCAGTTGGAAATGAAATTTCTGGACCTTAGACAAGAGGATATGTTAGTAGCGGAATATGAAGTGAAATTCTCGTAGTTGTCTAGATTCGTACCTGAGTATGTGAATACAGAAGCAAAGAAGGCTAAGAGGTTCCAACAGGGACTTAAGCCGTAGATTAGTGGTCAAGTAGCATTGTTAGAGATCAAGAATTATGCTGCCTTGGTTCAAAAGGCAATGATAGTGGAAGGTGAGCGTGAAGCTGTAAGGAGAGAAAATGCAGGAAGAAAGAGGAAATTTGAAAGCTCAGAGCAAGAGCAAAGGAAGTTCAAAGTTTAGAGGGAAGTTTGGCAAGAATGGTGGAGGTCAGAACCAAAAATTTCAGAAGTTTAAACCCGGTAACGGAGCTCAGAAGAACCATTTCCAGAAAGCAGGACAACCAGGGAAGGATAACAGACCCCAGATTCAAGAATGCAAGAATTGTGGAAAGAGACACCCGGGAAGGTGTAATAAGTTGGATGTGACATGTTTTAAATGCAACCAGAAGGGACATTACTCTTCAGAATGCCCAAGTGGAGCGAGGAAGCCTGATTTGGCTTGTTTCAAGTGTGGTAAAGTGGGCCATATGGCCAGGAATTGCAAGGAGCATGTTTAAAAGGCTAATGTTCTTAGGATTGCTGGACCGCCATCTCTCCCAGCACCACCAGCTCAACCCAGAGCTAGGACCTTTAAGATGACAATGAAAGATGCGGTGCAAGATGTGGACGTGGTAGCAGGTATGCTTGTTATTAACTCAGTAGAAGTAAAAGTTTTGATGGATTCTGGAGCAACTAGATCTTTTATCTCTGAAAGTATTCTTGATAAGTTAAATTGTGTTGCGTACCCTCTAGAACCTAATTTGATTATAGAGGTAGCAAATCAAGAGAAATTTATTGCTAGCAAAGTTTATCCCGATTGTGATGTGACTATAGAAGGTCGGCACTTTTCTGCTGACTTAATCCCCTTTAAGTTAGGAGAATTTGAGGTTATAATAGGAATGGATTGGTTGTCAAAACATGAAGCGCAAATAGAATGTAAAAGTAAAAAGGTGAAGTTAAGAACCAAGGATGGTGAAGAGGTGATATTTAAAGGAAAGAGGAAAGAGAAGAAATTCCTAACGGCTATTGAGGCGAGAAGATTAATACGACAATGATGCGAAGTTTATTTGGCTCATGTCATGGATGTGGAGAAAGAATCCGTAAGGATCGAGGATATTCCGATAGTAAGAGATTTTCTGGATGTATTTCCTGATGAATTGCCTGGACTAACTCCAGACAAAGTGATCGAGTTTACGATTGATTTGGCTCCTAGAACGGAACCAGTATCGAAAGCTCCCTATCGTATGGCGCCAGTTGAAATGAAGGAATTGGCAGCCCAGTTGCAAGAATTGTTGGATAAAGGAGTAATCCGACCGAGTGTATCCCCGTGGGGTGCACCGGTGTTGTTTGTAAAGAAAAAGGATGGAAGTATGAGGTTGTGCATTGATTATCGCGAATTAAATAAGTTGATGATCAAGAATAAGTACCCTCTACCGCGGATCGATGACTTGTTTGACCTGTTAAAAGGAGCTTCGTGTTTCTCCAAGATTGATTTAAGATCTGGGTATCATCAATTAAAAATTAAAGCGGAAGATATACCCAAGACAGCGTTCCGAACGAGATATGGGCACTATGAGTTTTTGGTAATGGCGTTTGGATTGACAAATACGCCAGCCGCATTTATGGATCTTATGAACAGAGTGTTCAAGCAATATTTGGATAAGTTCGTTATTATGTTTATCGACGATATACTGATTTACTCCAAGACGGAAGAAGATCATAAGGAGCATTTGAGGATTTCCTTGGAAATTCTGAGGAAAGAGAAGATGTACGCTAAGTTTTCAAAGTGTGAATTTTGGTTAAAGGAAGTGCAATTTCTTGGTCATGTAGTTAATAAAGAAGGAATCAAAGTGGACCCAGCCAAGATAGAAGCTGTAATGAATTGGGAAATACCCAAGACTCCTACGGAAGTCAGAAGTTTTATGGGATTAGCCGGATATTATAGGAGGTTTGTGCAAGATTTTTCTAAGATTGTTGTCCCATTAACGAAGTTGACAAGAAAGAACGAGAAATTTGTATGGACGGAAAAGGGCGAGGAAAGTTTTCAAGAGTTAAAGAAGAGGTTGGTAACCGCCCCAGTGTTAGTGTTATCAGATGAAAAAGAGGAATTTATGATATTTAGTGATGCTTCATATAAAGGACTTGGATGTGTGTTAATACAACATGGAAAAGTAATAGCATACGCGTCAAGGCAACTTAAGCCGCACGAGCAGAAGTATCCAACGCATGATTTGGAATTGGCAGCAATTGTGTTTGCCCTTAAGATTTGGAGGCATTATTTGTACGGGGAAAAGTGCGAGATTTACACAGATCATAAGAGTTTAAAATATATCTTCACTCAAAAGGAATTGAATATGAGACAAAGAAGGTGGTTAGAATTAATCAAAGATTATGATTGTGCGATAAACTATCATCCTGGAAAGGCAAATGTGGTAGCAGACGCTTTAAGTCGCAAGGAAAGGTTGAATATGTTAACGTCATCAGAAGAATTGATCAAGGATTTTGAAAAGATGGAAATAGAGGTGCAGACTCCAGAATTTGGAGGTGAAACTATATATGCGATGTCATTTCAACCCGAAATTTTGGAAAAGATTCGATGCTGTCAAGCGCAAGTGATGAATCGCAAAAAGGATAAGTTGACAGGAGAAGAAATTAAAGCTCAAAAGGATGGGAAAGGAATATACCATGTTAACTCACGTATTTGGATACCTAATGTTGTGGAACTAAAACACGAGATTTTTCAAGAAGCGCATAACTCGAGATTTTCAATACACCCTGGAAGTACGAAAATGTACCAGGATTTAAAAGAAAGTTATTGGTGGCCAAACATGAAGAAGGAAATTGCAGAATGGATAAGTAAATGTTATAAGTGCCAAAGAGTCAAAGCGGAATATTAAAGGCCGAGCGGATTGCTTCAGCCACTGGATATACCTGAATGGAAATGGGAGCATATAGCGATGGATTTCGTGGTAGGATTGCCTAAGACCAAGTCTAATCATGATGCGATTTGGGTGGTAATCGATCGGTTGACGAAGTCAGCACATTTCTTGCCAATAAATGAAAGATTTTCTTTAGAAAAGTTGGTCAAATTGTATTTAGATGAAATTGTGATGCGTCACGGAGTCCCTGTATCTATCGTATCTGATAGAGATCCAAGGTTTAACTCGAGATTTTGGTGACAATTCCATGATCATTAGGGAACTAAGTTGAAAACGAGTACGGCATATCATCCGCAGACAGACGGACAAAGTGAAAGGATAATTCAGACAATTGAAGATATGTTGTGAACCTGCGCAATAGATTTCAAAGGAAATTGGGACGATAATTTGCTGTTAATTGAGTTTTCCTACAACAACAGTTATCACGCGAGTATTGGCATGTCGCCTTATGAAGCGTTGTATGGAAGAAAGTGTAGGTCCCCTACATATTGGGACGAAGTTGGTGAGCGCAAATTAATTGGCCCAGAGCTAGTTCAACAAACGAAGGAAAAGGTAGAAATGATTCGAAAAAGATTAATTGCAGCTCAATTGAAAAGAAAATTACGTAAATCAAGAATGTAAAGATGTGCAATTCGAATGTGGAGACAAAGTCTTATTAAAGATATCTCCTTGGAAGGGTTTAACCCGATTCGGAAAGAAAGGGAAGTTGAGTCCTAGGTATATTGGACCATTTGAAGTATTGCGACGAGTTGGGAAGGTGGCATATGAGTTGGCGCTACCCCCGCAAATGCAACATCTGCACAATGTATTTCATGTATCTCTTCTGAAGAAGTATAATGCTGATACGAGCCATGTGATCGAGTTGGAACCAGTGGAAATCCAACCAGATTTGTCTTATGTGGAACAGCTAGTTCAAATTTTGGACCGAAAAGAGAGGACACTCAGGAATAAAATTGTACCTCTAGTTAGAGTATTGTGGAGAAATCCACTAGTTGAAGAATCGACTTGGGAATTAGAAAGCGAAATGAAAGAAAAGTATCCCCATCTATTTGTTTAGACTAGATTCTGGGGACAGAATCCTTTTAAGGAGGGTAGATTGTGACGACTGAGAATTTTTTGACATAATTAAGTCAATAAAATATGTTTTATGTGATGTGATTATAATTATGTGATTAAGTGTTGATTAATTGTCTTTGCTGTATATTAGAATATAGGAGCGTAAGTAAAAACGTTCCAATTTAAAGAGTTAGCTTAGGAGTTAAGTTGTGGTGTCGGGTCGTCAGGTAGAACGGAAGCCGTCCTAATAAGGATATAAAGAATATAAAATGGGAATTGTGTGTGATTGAGTGAAATGAATGTTTAAATAAAGTATTTCGTCCTAAGTGACGTGTCGGTCGATAGTGATAATGAGAAGCGTAATCGAAACGATGAGCGTCGGGCCGTCAGGCTGAACATGACCCGGTACGCGTAAAAAGGGATAAAGAATTAAAGAAGGATAAATTTTATGATCAGACCTGAGTCGTTATGTGATCGTATATGTGTGATTACTTGTCTGTGTGAATGACTATGTGCTCTGTGACATTTTTATGAATTTAAAAGGAATTATTTGATTTAAATAAAGGTTTATTAACCTTCGCGCATTTTTATAAAATTATCTGAGTAAGATAAAAACATGGGATTTGTTTTGTTATCTTCATAATAGTCCTAGGGACTTTCTAAAAATAATGAATGGATTTATTTGGTAGACATTGCATTTTAAATTGATTTTTATGTGGAAAAATGTTATTATTAGCACGAACTTGCGAAAATCATATAAAATCAACCGTTCGCTCAAAAGTCTATTATGAGTAATGGTTGAAAAGCTAATTTTGAGATCTACGTATTAAAATTGTCAATTGCAATAATTTACTGAGAAAGATATATTTTATATTTGATTTTTATCTTAATTAAGTAAAAAGAAAAGGGTTAATCAAATAAAAGAGGGAATTAGTTAATTACTAAAATACCCCTGCCCTCTAAGCTTATATAAACTCCTATCCTCCTCCTTCCTCTCTTTTCCACCCAGCCACACTCTCATTCTCTCTTTTTCTCACATCTCTCTCACTCTCGAAGCTCTCTCTTCTCTCTCTCTCTCTCTCTCTCTCTCTCTCTCTCTCTCTATTCCACTCAGTATATCACTCTTCTACACTTGATTTTTTTATGGATTCTTCCATGGAAGTTCATTCTTGTTCCATATATGAGCTTTAATCCTATTGCATGCGTAATTTGATACTTACATGTGGGTTATGTGTGTGTGTAGGTTCGGCTATGCCTAATTGTTGCTTTATAAGATCAAGATGAAGTGAACTTGTGGTGATCATGTCTTGTATGTGTTTGTTTTTGTAATTTTAGAAATAATCGGAGTTTTATGGTAGGATACCCTCGAATGAGGGCACCACCGTGAGGCCACCGCCACCGGTGATGAACTCCGGTGAACCGGTGGTGAGTAATGATGTAACCACTGAACTTTACTACACCAAACTTGTTCCTTTGATTATTGCATGTGTTGATTTTGAAAACCCGAATGGTCTTGGTTTTTAGAAGTTGTTGATTTGATTTTGATTATGGGTTGATATTAGGATGATTTGTGATTTAAAGATTAAGAAAATCATTTACATGTGTTGTTTTTTTGAAAAACCCGAATGGGATCTTGGTTTTTAGAAGAACAAAAATGATTTTTTTTAGTAATGATCATGACTTGTTGATGTTCATTCTTGGAAATTAGTGATTAATTAGAAAGTTTGGATGATAAAATTACTTAATATTTGCATGTATGTACCAAAAAGGGTTATGTTCTTTTGTGATTTAAGTATGTTAATTGATAACAATGTTTCTATGATAATTGGACTTGTATATTTGATTGGATGCAAAATTTGGGAATGCATGGTGAAGGTTTTGGTTCGACCTTGTGCTAATAAAAAGGAGAATTGACTTTGTGACTTGATTTTGGTATAATTAAGGTTTAACTAGAAAGTAATGAGATTGCATGTTGATTTAAAAGAGGAATTGTTAATGCATGTTTTGTTTTGATTGTGATTGTGGTTAAGGCCGAATGATCTATAGTACTTAAACGGGGTCAATTCTAATTTAGATGCTTGTTTTGATCATAGAGATTAATTAAGGATTGTATGTGAGATTTTTGCTTAATTGGCTATATTTGGTTCGAATTAAAGTATAAAGAAATGAGAAGATTTATTTGTATTATCTATGGTTGTCGTGTCGGTTTAAAGATGACTTTAGGATCGATACTGCAAGTTTTGCCGTTTGTTTATTCGTATAAGAATTTCTAGTAAAAAGAGCTATGTGTACTAATATAAAGTATGATTTGACTTTGAATGTGATAAGGATGTTTATAAGACGGTGATCGAGTTTATAAAGGTGTAAAAAGTTAAGAGTAAAGTTATATGTCGTGTGATGTGCTATGTGCTTATGTGTATAAGCCATATTCGTATACCCGGGTCAAGAATATAATCGAGTTATCATATTGAGTGATCGTTCCGGGAACGAGAGTTGACAACTGATTAAGATTTTGGTTTTTATTGTAGATTCGGAGCGTGAGGGCATTCAGGCTAGGAAAGGAAAGGGTATACTAGGTGGCAGTAGTTCAACCTTCAGGAAAGCAAATTCAGGCAAGTAACTCGCATTACTTGTGAAAATGGTTATGGAGAGGTTATTGTTCATACATGTAGAGTATGGAATTGTTACTTAATGAACCCCTGTTAATGACTTGAGATACCCTGTGTTCGATCTTGATAAACTGTTATTGATAAGCTTACTGATTCAACCCTTTGGTAGCCTGTTCTTTTTGTTCAAGTTATTTATTAAGCCATGAATTGTATTGAACCCTATAATTATCCTTGCGAACCCTATTTAATGATACCTTATTTCCTGATCACCCTATTGATCCCTAAACAGATGTTGATCCTTCTAACTTAAGTACCTTGTTATCCTTGTTACAGAATCATTAAGAATTGTTCCTTGCTTATCTTTGAATCACTCCCTGAACTCTGTTTTCTTAAAATTTGACTTAAGAATGAGTTTCGACTCGAAAGAGTCTGAATGATTTCATATTCTTGGTAATGATAAAATGGATTTTAGAAAACCTATTTGTTTTTTTTCCAACTCAAGGTTTTCCAAACGAATTCCTGATGGATTGGATTGGGACGTAAGAGGCTAGTGGGACTAGTCTAGTCATGGTAAGAGGCTAGCGGGGCTAGTCCAACTTAAGGCTGAAATTATGTCGATTGGTACCTTAAAGACCAGATGGAGGTCGGTACGGGCTGATCACCCGTATTATAATGAAATGGAAAGATAAAGTGATCCAATCAAGGGTTTTAAATGATTATTTAAAAGGGAACTGGAACTTTTGTTCAGTAAATTGATTCTTGAAAATGAAAATGGTTTATATTGTTTTGAAAAGAGTTGATTGTGTTAACATGGAGCTTAAAACTCGAGAACCCTGATTTTAATCTATTGATCATAAAAATTTGATTCCATATAGTGAAGTACTGTTGTTTTCCTCTTTCTGAAAGATCTATTCTGATCCTTTAATGATTTGTGATGAATGTCGACTTCCGTCCGGCATTGAGCCTTGTTCCTTGAAAGCCCCACATTATCCTTCATAACCTTTCCTTAACCCAAAAGATAGAAATCTGCTACCTAGAACAAATAAAGTAGAATGCCCTGAGTTTGGTAAAGTATATTGAGAATTTGATATCGTAGAACTGCTTGATAGTTACTTGCTGAGTTTTATACTCATATGTTTTATTTTAATCTAACCATGGCAGTTAAGCAAGAAGATGGCCAGGCTTAGGCGCACTGCTCGTAAGAGCGTACCTGGTGGTCCCTATCGTGTTGAGGGCTTCCGGTTGCCAGAGCAGGTAGTGGTATTTTAGAGTGAGCGCGCGCCTAGAAGGAAATCTGTAAAGATACCATGGGTTATCTATCGGTTCCCAGCCGGAATCGATATTATCTATTTAATAATATTTTGGGGTTGTAAGTTATATTTTATGATTGGTAGTTGTAATCTTGTCTCATACTTTATCCTGTTTGATCCTGTTAGTATTTAATCGGGGTTTATGCATATTTAATTATTAAAATTAAGGTGTGTGGGTCCTCATTTCCTAACCTTGAGATTGAGGGAGTCACAACTTAAATATTACTTATATAAATAAACTAATTTAGATTTGTAAAATAAACTTATTTAATGTTTATAAAATAAATCATTTTAAGCTTATTAAATAAATTATATTAAAGTCCACTAAATAAACTTATTTAATTTAACAATGTAGGGGTTTATGTATACCCTACGCACGTCTTCTCGTACTTTAACATATAAACGTTCAATCCAAATACGTTCCTCAACTTAACAATTCTTCTAAAAATAATATTCAGATTTCTTTCACGAGCTGTTGATGCCTAGTGCAACTGGTCTGGTTCACAGACGACTAACCCCGATTCAGGTCTTCGTATTATAGCCTTGATTACATTGTTAAGCTTGCAACAAATTTATCTCTTCGAACACTTACTGTCAATAAACAACTGTACTTTCATTGGAATGCTTTCTGGTACTTAAGACAACGTCTTCATTGCTACTACAATCTTGAATACTTCATTCACTGTTCTTCACCGACGCTTGAACATATAAATGAACTCCTGTCGGTGAGTATAACTTCAAGACTGCAGCTGTCTTCTTTAACCTATATCTATGCCATGTCTTCAATTCTTCAGATTCTTATGCTTCAAACACTGTTTATCTTCAATCAATGTTAATACACTGAAATCTTCTAGTAGCACTTATACACTGAATCTTCATAATTTCTGAAACCATGAAAGTCTTTAATCTTTATTCTTCACTGAGGCATGATCATATCCATGAACTTCTTTCAGTGACCTGTAAATAGACTTCAAGCTTTCTTCTAATCTTTTGATTCTTTGTATTTTCCTTGTCTTCTTTTCTTCTGATTTCTTGTGTATTCATAGTATTATTAACCTGTCATGTTCTGGTGTTGTTCTCGTGTTGAGTTATCACGTAACTGTTCATACAGCTACGCAGTCTCACCAACAACCTCCAGGGATATACTTAGACGGAAGGCCTCCTCCTGTAGTCAATGAGTGTCCTTATTGGGGATGTGAGGTGAATTTTGGTGTGTGCTTTGGGAGCTCTATCTCTGTAGTCGACAAGTATCCTTGTTGGGAGATTTAGAGTATCCTGCACTTTGTACCCAAAAGCTTGGGATCACTTGTCCTGCAATCTGGCAGGGGCTCCTTATCCGGGGGACAAGGATGCGTCCAACATTTGGGATAAACCATGGATATACCTCGATTGGTAGCGGAGGGTTATCCTTGGTTGGGGACATGCCTTATCCACGAAGTCTCGAAGTTGCGGATGAGCCTTGGGCCTTTATGGTTAGGCCTCATCGGTAGACATTCCTAAAGTGAGTAGAAGACGGTTTCCAGTAAGTTTCCTACTGGGCCTCGGTGTTAGGGGAAATACACACAAATATAGAACCAAACAAAAAAAATACACAAACACACAATAAATGACGGGGGAAAACCCACGTCCCAACTTGTATTATTAATCCAAATAATTATCAATAATACAATCAAACTCTCCAAACGGTATTCACATAAACGATACTTAAGTCAAATAATACTCAAACATACATCAAAATAATAACATGACTATGTATATATAGTCATCACAAACTTGATCACCAAGACTAATAACCTAATCCCATTATAATAATAATAGTCTATCCATACAATTATTACTCAACCCAATTATGATAATAATTGTCTACCCATACAATTATTACCCAATCCAATTATATTTTCTATCACCAAACCCATAATACCTATTGGGTTTAACCTCAACAATCCTCCCCTTCAACCCATTATGGTTTCATGCACAACCGAATTAATGGTCACCATCAAGCCATCGATGTCGATCTGCTAATACCTCCCCTCGAACAATAACCCCTCCTTCTAGCACAAAAAGATTTCTCTGATCTTTTCGACCTTTGAGTATCTCTAAATTCTCTTTAGTGACTTCCAACATACTGTTCTTCATCATAAAAGTATATCCCAAATCAACAAATTTACCCAATGAAATTAAATTTTGATTTAACTCCGGTGTGTATCTTACTTGAGTGGACTTTTGAATAGGACCATTCTGACATTTTATTGTTACCTCACCAATGTCAGCAACCTTTACCCTTTTACCGTTCGGTAAAGTTACCATCTTTCCCTCACACTTTTGTAGGACGTGAACCACACCCTCCTAGCACATATGTGATGAGAACATCCCGAGTCAAGCACCCATTCTTCTTTTGATCCCTTCTCTTCTTGAACCAAAAGAACATCTTCATTAGCTTCTATAAGCAAAATACTACCCCCTCCTCGATTTTTCTTCAACTCTCTTAAGTCTTCTCTTTCCTTTGGACACATAAATTATATATGACCCAGTTCCTCACAATAATTACACCTGATATTAGGGTTATGTTTCTTAACATACTTCTTTTTCGTGTCACACACATGTACCACGAATGCACTTCCATCAGATGTGTCACTCGATTCTTGTTTCATCAATCTTTCGGCCTCCAGAAGAACAACAATAGTCTCATCCAAATCTAACTTCGCTTTCCCAACCAATAAAGAAGTCATTACAATATTATACTTCTTCGGTAGAGACACTATTAGTTGAACAACTTTGTCCTCATCCTTCAATTTTTCATCCAAATTTTTCATCCAAATTATTCATCTGGTTGTTTAAGCCATTAAACCAATTCAGATGATCTCTTAAATCTCTATCTTCTTCAATCTTGAGCCCGAACAAATCTTTCTTGAAAAACAGCTTGTTGGCCAAATACTTTGAGTGATAAGTCTTCGTTAACTTCTCCCACAAATTCTTTGGATTGTTTTCCTTAAGAACAGCATACCTGATTTCCGGTGCAAGGGCCAACTGGATCGTTGATGTTGCACGTAACTTCATGTCTCCCTACTTTATATCATCAACTTTAGTAGGCTTCTTCACTCCGAGAGTCGCATATAACCTTTGTTGAATTAACAGATCTTTAACTGTGCTTTGCCACAAGGTAAAATTGTTTCTTCCATTAAACAATTCAGTATGCACCCTTTTGCAGATTATAATTAAAATAATAAGGGGTAAAAAGGGAACTTTATTTTAAAATGTAAATAAATTTTAGTTAGAATTTCAAAAATAAGTTAAAATATTTATAAAAATGATTTCTTGTATATTAAATATTAATATTGATCTGAATATTTTCATTAAATGCACTTTAAAATCATAACGACATCAAAGACTTTAAAATGAAATAATTACATTAAATTAAATATATATAATATATATAAAAAAATTATTTTGAATTTAATTTTGGTAGAATTATATAATTTTTGGCATTAATAATATTACTAAAATTCAAAACTCAACTATATAATATTATTCAAAAAATTTAAAGATATTATTTTATAGCTATAATAATAAATTCAATTTTTAGTATAATCTGAAAAATAAAAAAATTAGTTTAGTTGATATTTTACTGAAATTCCCATTCTACCCCTTACTTTTTTAATAATAACCGTCGAATTGGTGCTTTCTGAATTGGCGGGTTGAAGTTGAGGGGTGCAAACTGAGTTTTCAATACTATTGATACACATTTATTTTTGAAACAAAATAAGAGGGTGCAAAGTGCAATTTTCTCAAAAATTTACACTGCTGAAATCCTAGTAGAAGGTAAAACTTTGTCTACCAGGATCACAAACCTCTATCATCTCTCTATACTTCCAAGATTGATCTTCTGATATGCAAAATTAAAGCTCTGTCATCTCTTTGTGCTTTCGAGATTGATCTTCTGATATGAAAAATCAAAGTCAACTTTGGGATAAGTAAGAAGCTGCATGAAGATCCTAGAGAAACATGTAAAGCTAAATTACCTGAAGTACTCATGAATCCTCATAGCGTGCTTTACGGGTCTAACAATAACAATTTCAATCTTCCCGCAGTTTCTGAACCCTTCAGAATTCAAAACAGAAGATTAATCATACATCTCACAACAGAGCTGAGCAAGAGAGCTTTGATGAGAGGCGAGGAGATAGAAATAACACACCAATACAATCCTATCATTGTTCGGCCTTTAACTTTATGCTAATAAAATTTTGGCAATCGAGTGAAATTTTTGTTCATGTAAACATCTGCTACATTAAGGGACTAGCAAGTGGTATATTATTATAAGCACACCATATGTTAAAGAGAAACAGAAACAAGTAAAGGAGTACATACCTGCAACAATTGCCCAAGTATAGTCCCACGCGTTGATAAAAAGTATGCTTTGGATGAAGGACAAATTTGACCTATTTTTATATAAAATTAATAAAATGATCAATTTTTGAAAATTTGGTCAATTTTAGCCGTTGGAATACCCAATTGTGAGTGGGGTATTCACTTTATATGAGATACTAAACTGTTAGTGGAGGATCCCATATATGAAATATCCAACTAGCAGTGGAGTATCCTATATAAATTGGGATACCCAACTAATAATAGAATATTTAATTGGTTAAAATTGGTCATTTTTTCAGAATGGTTAATTTTGTTAATATTTTTAAAAAATTAATTATTTTTGTCATTGTTTTGTATGCTTTCATCTAACAATATTAGTTATCAAAGTCATGTGTTACATACAAAGAAATAATCTCATAATTTAAATATGGTTACAAAATCAATGTTGTTTGGCATCGGATAAAACTGGATGAGTTGAAATTATACTCGTAAACATAGAGGTATGATAGTAAGGGGTCGTTTGATTTTCCAAATTCTGTAGTCAGGTATGGATTTCGATCATTTCAACCTCATACCTGGTGTTTAGTTTAGAAAAGAAAAATTTAATATCCCGATATATTGGTTTTTCATACACAAGTTGGGAGGTGGGGATGAGAGAGCAATATGTGAATCAACTTTAAAACTACTATTTTAATTTTTATTTAAACATTTAAATGTAATTGTTTAATATCAAAATAAATATATGAACAAAAAATATATAAAATAATAATTTAATTAAATTAAAATTATTGACTTAAAATGAAATATTTTAAATTAAGAATGTTTATTCCACCCCTCAACCAAACATATAATATATGATACTTCAATCTCATACAACCTTAACTCACTCTAACTCGATACTACATCTTAAACCAAATAACCCTTAGCAGGGGTAAGGACCTTCACAAACAGGTAATTAAATTATTATTATACATCAAACTTACAAGATCCTATCTAATTCTGAGTACTATCTAACAGTACGCAAACAAGAATGAGCTTGTTGATGCAGTGATACTGATTATCCCTAGCGGAAGGTCGATTAGCAAAAAAAAACAAGAACAATTTACCAAAAAAAAAAAATCAAAGACATTGACACTATAGAATCAAAGAGATGAGCATTGTGGACCATTTACAGGTTTACTTGTAACTGTAATCTGTCTTGAATTCATAAACCCACCTGAGGAAATCTATTCCCATGCCATCATCGCTATATTTATTTGCACAGTTCCAAGATAGAAGTTCATCATAGTTTTACGTGTATTTTAAAGTAAATAAAAGTCATAGCTCCGCTTATATTTTTTAATTTTTTCTTTTTAAATTAAAATCTAATAAATATATTTTAATTCAGAAAAAAAATTAAAAATTATTTTATAAATTATTTTATTCACCTTAAAATATGCATAAAAAGTCGGATAAACTTATATTTGGGACGGGGGACTGGGGAGTATCAATTTACCTTTGAAATTATATCATCGTCATAAGACTCATACCAATACAAATTAGCTACAAATACGTAATCAACAGGCTGCTACATCAACATATCATATTCAAGAAATATCATACATGAATTTCGGTCTTGTCAATGGAGCGGGGATCCGGTCTGATCCGATTTGATCTGTAGCTTGATAAATTGATATGAATTGTATAAAAAAATGTCTGATACGCTAAAAATCCGATCCGATGAGAATCCGATCTAGTAAGAAGCGGATATGGATTTTACATGATCCGATCTGTTAAAAACCCGATTCGGCTTATATTATATATATAATAAAATCTATATATTTAAATATTTTAAGTTTCTAAGTACAAAATTTTTATTAAATTTAAATTCCTTAATATTTCTTCCTTGTAATTTATATATTGAACCTCATACATAAAATATTCAAATGTATTTATATATTTGCCGGTTATGCAACTTTCAGAATATATCTATATTTAACCGTAGAAAAGTGAAATTTTACATAATTAATTTACTAATAATTTAAGTTCGCTACATGAATCCTCAAAACTGAATCTATGTGCAAATTTTTGTGATGTAACTATATCGGTGCTATATTTTAAAATTCATAACTTTCGATTGACTCATTTCAATATGCAAAAATAAATAAATTGAAATTCGATGACACAAGTCTTTGTATGACTTGCACATTTATCTAAACACACATCGTATCATTTCATATTTTTCTTCATTCGTTCTTTTTTTAATGTTATTCTCCCGACTAAAAAAATGATATCAGGTTTTTTCCTCACATTTTTAGCTTAATACACTTTATTTTACAAATATTTTTCTTTGTTCGTTCATTTTCAATGTTCCTCTTGTGATAAGTTGAATAATTAGTTTATTCCATTTTGAGAGATTTTTTTTTCTTTAGATGATATATTGATTTTACGCACATTATACACTTAATTTTACAAGTATTTTAATTTTTTTAAAGTTACTTTTCGTAAATTTTGGTAATTTTAAAAAAAAACTTACAAGATTATTGTGCAATTAAATTAAATAATTAATAAATAAAAAATATATTTTATATCATAAATTATTCTATAATCTAATAAGTCTTCTAAATTCTAAATAATAATTGAGTCTTAGAGTTCTAACCCCCCAAATACCGTAATCGATGGGTTTGGTAACTATGTAATTGCATATTTGCAATATTAGATCATTTTAATTTTCAAATATTTTTCATTTTTATTTTTAGAAATCAGCATATAGCAAGAATAATTTAATTTAAGAAATTTTATATATTTAGATCTAAATGGATTGGAGTTTCGATCTGAAAATCCTAATGGGACGGATATGAATTGAGCTATAATTTATCCGACACGCGATCCGATCCGAATAAATTAAATTAATTTGGATATAAATTTATTTAAATCCGATCCAAATTCGACCAGTTGAAAAGCCTATACCTGAGAATGCACAAATCAGGAAAACATACAAAACATATCGTCCAATTTTCTGAAGAACTTATAATGTATACTTTATGATTTTACAATTATGTAAAACAAACTTCCCCGGTTATAACTACTAATTTTTTCGTTGTAATTATTCGTATTATGCGTTCGTTCCAAAAATTATTGTTTCAATTATTAACTATAACGCCCAGCATGACGGGCATAAATACTACTATAGTTTTAATATATAAGCTTGCTTATTTTTTTAAGTGACCTGATTTGAACAAATTCCAAATTTAAATTATTAGTATTTTGTAAACACCTGATTTAATTAAATTCAAGATTTGAAGTGAAACTCTAGTTTTCGACGGCGCCATTAATCACTAGGTAAAATTAAAACAATGTAGATTGGAGAACATTTCTAAAATTTGGATCGGGCACACACTAGCTAATCTCATTAACATGAAGCTTTAAATTATAAAGTGATTGAATTCATGTCGTGAAACAAAAATAGTTTTCACAACTATATAATCAAATTATCTTCTTCATGGATGGGGTTCCATCGATGCTGGTTGTACTAAGGAATATTATATGATCAGTACACATAGCCCTTGACAAACATTCCCTTCTTTGCTTCCTCAGATTCTCCTTCACCAGTGTACTTTCCAAGTTGAGCAAGAGAGTTAGCCTTGGCCCTCACAAGCAACGCCTCTTGAGCTGCGGCCACATTCTCTGGTAGTCCTCCCCATGTCTTCAGACAGGTGTTCTGAAGTGCCCTGGCGTAGGAGAAAGACACGTGCCATGGGTTCGGAGATTGGTTCATTGCGTTCAAGTTGAATGTGGCTTCAACTTCAGATTGTCCCCCGGACAAAAACTGTTTAAGCACAAACATGTACAATATATTAGTACATAAACAAGTTTGTGTATTTCTCCACTAAAATGTCTGAAACTGATAGTTAACTTTCAAAAACAATGTACCATTATTCCAGGGACAGCTGGAGGGATTCTTCTATTAAGGAGCTTTAATGTGTAGTCAGCAACTTGTTCAGGAGTGGCTCTTTCCTTGCATTCTGCACCAGGCGTAACCATGCTTGGCTTCAGGAGAATACCCTCAAATAGGACATTGTTCTGGGCAAGATAAAAGAAGACTTCGGCCCAAACTGCTTGAGCAACTTCAAAAGTCCTGTCAATGCCATGTTCACCGTCAAGCAAGATCTCTGGCTCTACTATTGGCACCAATCCATTATCCTGGAGTTGCAAACATCATACAACCATTAATATGTGTGAGTCTGCCCAGGCGCTAAAATCTTTATGACATTAGTTATGTAAGTCAGAGTCTTTTACTCATATTTAGCAACAAGAAAAAATAGTCCTGTACTCGTTTCTCAATTTTATGTTGTCTTGTACCTGAGAAATTGCTGCATAGCGAGCAAGGCCCCAAGCAGCTTCTTTCACCGCCAAGGCAGATGGACCATTGGGAATGCTTACAACAGTACGCCTGATTGATCAAATATAGGTATATTGTTATTTATGCACATCCAACTGTAAGAACAATTTCTTCGCCTTGTATAAGAATTATTTAGTGAGTACAGGAAATCTGATATAAAATAATACCATTTGGCAAAACGAGCCCCCTGTTGATAATAAGCAGCTGAGCGAGAAGCAAGGCCATCAAGACCTTGGCACCAGGATTCATCATTTGAACCAGCTAGGGGCACCAAACCCTGTTAAAACAATTTTGGAATTTAGAAATGAATACTTGTTCCAAGGGACATATTATTACTTTTTATTACCTTACTGAAACAGCATTACATTTCAAGAATTAGTTCCAGTGCAAACTAAGTAAAAGTAAGAACCTAGACTCTTTATTGTTAAACTAATAGAGGCTATAACTGTCATGGTCCACTCTAATTTTGATGAAAATGAGTTACAACTGCAATTCAATATTTATATATAAAAGTTTTGAGATGGTAAAATATGTACCTTGTCAGTTTTGATACCAGGAACAATGTTCTGCTCCTTAAGAACATCAACAATTTTCTTGCCATCAACTGTTGATTGGTAAAGAGTTTCCTCAAACAAGATAGCACCAGAGACGTAGTTACCAAGCCCAGGAACTGAGACAAGGAGGGTACGGTATGCCTGGCGGTTGGCCTCTGTGTTCTCCAGCCCAATTGACGCTAACCGCTTTCCACATGTAGCATTTGACTCATCCATGGCCAAAATTCCACGCCCCGGTGATGCAATAGTTTTCTGTACTCAAGAATGAGAGAGAACATTTTTATATTCCTTACTTTTTTGTTTACTACTATTGTATAACCATGCATCATTCACAAGTTGATATTAAGTTGTACATTATTTATGACCAATTCTAAAAGAGAGGTAACAAAATTCTAAGAAATTACCGCGGTCTTAACAAGCTCATCGGCATAGGAAGCTCTGATATTTATGGCTGAGGTAGCGGTGGGGTGGCAGCGGACGACTGAGACTGAGGGCTGGCGGAGGGTCTGACCCTTTACCCACTCAGACTTGTCAAGAATAGTAGAGGACTTGAGGAAGGATGCTGAAGCCATTGTATGTTATTTGTTTATGTTCAAGTGCTTCAACTGTGACCTCTTTAAAACAAAACACTGGTAGCCTTAGACCTTAACTTATCTTATCTCCTCTCAACCTATCTCTACTTCTCAATACCACTCACTGTACTTTCACTCCATCATTCTATTTATAATTGTTATTTGCACATCATCAAAGATGTCTCTTTTGAGGCTACAATAGATTCACCAATTGTTCACTGACATGTGGACAACAGGTTGTCCAATTTGCATTGGCTAAACAACTGGTTCATATTGATTAGTTTTTTTCCACCTTAATTAACGATTACAAATTTTTGGAACCATGAACAAAATGTTATCACTCATGCTGAGGAAATGGACAAATGCATCACTTTTAGTGAAAAGGAAAACTGAAAGCTCTCATTTTATTTAATTCTTTGTTATCTTAGTTTGCTAACTAAAGCAAACCAAATACTCATATTATCACGCTCACAAGTGTGATACGAGCACGAGGAGAATTATAAATATATGATGTTCCTGTCCTTTATCCTGTATTAGAATATGCCTTGAATCGATAGCCCAAATGCTGGGACTTCGGACGTCTTGCTGCCCGGTCAGCGCTCTCAACCTTTACGGCATCTTATGTTTTACGCGATTATTTGTTTTCAACCTATTTTTTTGGGATTTTCTGTAACCGCTTAAAGAGTATGAGTATTATATAAAATCTTTAGGGCGTAACCTAAACGTATACTGTAATTCGTATTGATAACTCCTAGTGGCGGGGCCACTTCTTCGATGTCATGCCTGGATCCTTCGCTGTTGTGGAGGTGTAGCTGTGGTGGGACTCCTACAAAACAACACCGGAAGGGGGTTTGGGTCATGCGGGCCCTCCGGTGTGAGAGTAAGAACGCGCTTTTGGGGAAGATGAAGATAGATATGAATGCAAGGTGGCTGTATGTGTATATGAGTGTAAGATAGTGATTAACCCCAAAGCCTTACCTTCTTGGGCTATTTATAGCCCAAGGATAGAGTTTTGGGATTGGTACCTTTGAACCGTAGCCATTGGTTCTAGGAGGGGAGGACACCTGGCTAGAGTGGATGCTTTACATGTGTCAGTGCGGGACTGGCTGAGGAATGTTCCGAGGATCCTCTGACACATACCCTGATTACTCCCATGATTGGTGGGTGACAGCTGTCCCTATCATGTGCTTAGTCCAGTGCCTCACGCATTGGGATTCCCCAAGATTGGGCTTGCGGGACTGAGCCAGTTAGGACTAATAGTGTGCGGGACTGGATTGAGTTAGGAGTCCAGGCCTGGTACTTGCAGGAGCTGTATGTACTATCATGTGCCCCCCACTCCCTTATGCAGATTTTCTGGATGGGGGAGTAAGGTTGGCTTTGTTGAAGAACTTGATCTTTTGTTTGCCCCCAGTCCGGATTACACTGAATTCAACCAATCGGGACTAAAGTTAGTTGTCCTTGGAAGAATTTGAGCTTTGCTTGCCCCCAGTCCGGATTGTGTTGAGTTCAGCCAATCAGGACTAAGGTTGGTTGTCCTTAGAAGAATTTGAATTTTGCTTGCACCCCAGTCCGGATTGCGTTGAGTTCATCCAATCAGGACTAAGGTTGGTTGTCATTAGAACAATTTGAGCATTGTTTGCCCTCAGTCCGGATTGCGTTGAGTTCAGCCAATCAGGACTAAGGTTGGTTGTCTTTAGAAGAATTTGAGTTTTGCTTGCCCCCCAATCAGGACTAAGGTTGGTTGTCATTAGAATAATTTGAGTTTTGCCTGCCCCCAGTCCGGATTGCATTGAGTTCAGCCAATCAGGACTAAGGTTGGTTGTCCTTAGAAGAATTTGAGCTTTGTTTGCCCCTAGTCCGGATTGCGCTGAGTTCAGCGAATCAGGACTAAGGTTGACTGTCATTAGAAAATTTTGAGCTTTGCTTGCCCCCAGTCCGAATTGCGTTGAGTTGAGCCAATCAGGACTAAGGTTGGTTGTCTTTAGAAGAATTTGAGCTTTATTTTCCCCCAGTCCGGATTGCGTTGAGTTCAGCCAATAAAGACTAAGGTTGGTTGTGTTGTCATTAGAAGAATTTGAGATTTGCTTTCCCCCCAGTCCGGATTGCGTTGAGTTCAGCTAATCAGGACTAAGGTTGGTTGTCCTTAGAAGAATTCGAGTTTTGCTTGCCCCCCAGTCCGGATTGCGTTGAGTTCAGCCAATCAGGACTAAGGTTGGTTGTCATTAGAATAATTTGAGATTTGCTTGCCCCCTAGTCCGAATTGCGTTGAGTTCAGCCAATCAGGACTAAGGTTGGTTGTTCTTAGAAAAATTTGAGCTTTGTTTGCCCCCCAGTCCAAAAATGAGTTACATAGAACTTGATGACATGAGTTACTTGGTTAGGAGCAGTTCCAAAAATGACAGGTAGATACAAGGTCCCTTGGGTCGGGACTAAGTTGTGTCCGAACCCATAGAGTGGATCCTCCTGACAATTATTTGAGCGGACGCTCCCTAACTGCATTCGATCCACTGTGTGCTTGAAGAGAATATTTGTCGAGGAACCATTATCTATCAACATTCTTCTTACTTCATTATCAAAGATGTCCAAGGTGACAACTAAAGCTGCATTGTGATGAGGGTTGACTCCTTCATAGTCCTTAATGCTGAAGGATATCACCAGATCTGGGAGTGATTAGATTGAGAGCACTTCTTCGCCGAAGTCCGGGCACCGTGGTGGGGAGTGGGAGCCTCCTATGAATACATTAACTAAGTTCATACCTCTCATCTGCGTCTCCCCTCTGTTGTTATTATCCCGGACCAAGTACTTATTCATATTTCCTTTCTTCACTTGGTCCCCAATGAGGTACTTGAGTGATAAGCAGTTCTCCGTCTTGTAGCCATAGGTCTCATGATAATCGCATTGCCTATTGTAAGGCCTGCTCTCCGGAGGAGTTTGTATTGGCTTTGGAGGATAATAGAATGGTTTTTTTTTACCTCCTTCAAGATTTCTTCCTAGGTCATGTTGAAAGGAGTCCAGTCCGGCTCCTGTTTCGGCTCTCAGGGCTGCTTCACGGGTCCTGGATCGCTCTTGGACTCAGGCTTAGGACCGAGTCTCTAAAAAACTGGAGTAGTTTATCTTTCTTGGTTTTGTTGGTTTTTCTTGAACTTCTTGTCCTGATGGTAACCCCCTTTCGGTCGGTCATCTGTGTTCTTACTCCTGGATCCCCCACTCAGGGTCATCCTTATTGCCTGGAGTACATCAGTTTTCTTTATGAATCTGACAGCCATGGAGTAAGCTGCTGCCAGACTTTGCGACTCCTTATTGATCAGTTCCACTATATATCTTTCATTATGCTCAAGATCTAAGTTTCTCCTGAAGATGCTCAGAGCTTCGCGCTCGTCCAAGTTTGAGACCTTGTTGATTGCTTCCTGGAACCGGCGCATGTAGGCTGATAGGGACTCATTGTCATGTTGGTGGATGGTTTTCAGGTGACACATATGCATTTCATGTGTCTTGTTTGCTCTAAATCTTCAGAGAAAAGATGCGCGGAACTCTTTCCAACTATGGATGTTGCGGGAGGGGATCCTGTTGAACTATCTCTGGTCCCCTCCCTTAAGGGTTGATGCGAAGAACCTTGATTTTGTCAAGTCATTATAGTAATATATTTATGCGATCTGCTCAAAGTAATTTAAGTGTTCTTCTGGGTCTCCCAGACCGTTAAAAGAATCGAAATTGTAGTGCTTTAGGTCCCGCTGTCAGGGAATAGCCTCCAAGGAGTTGCTGAAAGAAGTTAATGTTTCCTAAATTTCTACTCCCGAGTCTCTGTCCATCTTCCTTTGCAATTCATAGATCATATCTTTTAGGTCTTTCTGCTTCTCCTCTTCTTCGTCATCAGAAATCAGCTCCGGAGTGGGATCTCTCCGGGCTCTTTTGGTCATGGACTTGGCCAGTAGCTTTGTTTCTTCTAACTGCATTCTTTTCTGGATCTTTAGTTCGAGTTTTGCTTCTTCTTCCTTTCTGATTTGCTCCCGCATCTCTTCTAGCCTTTTTTGCTTTGCCGCTTTTGTTTCTTTCTTGTTTTCCTGATCCTTTTTGTTCTTCTTACCCTTAGCTCCAATTCGGTCAAAGACAGATCTCTTAGATTATTAGGAGTCCCCGGACTCCTCCGGTTCATCATCAAGTTCGGCTTCTTCCTGGAGCCGGGTTTTCTCATGCCTGTAGAGTCGGATTGCTTCTGCCAACTCATTACTTGTGAGGTTGGCCATGTGCTCGTCAGCCACCGGGACATTAGTGCACTTATATTGGTTTAGTTCAATGAGGGTCCTGGCGTCCCGGGTGTTGACAATCCTCTCCATAACTGGAGTGTGTTGAAGTGGTTGCTCCTACAGTGTTTCTTGGTCGACTCCTAGGTCCTGAGCCTGGGAGTGGTCCGACTCCTGGACCTGAACACTAGCAGAGGGTCTCCTAGAAGTATGTTTTCCTGCTCTTTCCATTGTTTCAAAATACCAACAACAACTAAAAAAAGTTTCCACTAACAATATTGATCCAAGGTTGTTATTCGAAAATTGCAAAAACTATCTAGAACAATAACAAGCAGTAACAAACAGCTTTCTGGGACTAGTTTAAACAATCATCTGGGACTACTTAACAAAGTGGTAGAGTGAGTGCAGCTGGGTTCTAGAACACAAAGGAAATATGCAAACTAGAGCAAAATCGGGGTTCTAAACAATCAAAACTAACAATAGCGCACACAAACGTGGCTTAAATAAACGAAACTGGGCTCACACAAACGTGGCCTAAAATAACGAGCACACACAAACGTGGCTTAAATAAACAACATTCATATTTATGAGAGAGTTTGGTTGCTTGGGTTCTTACAAGTTAAAGAAATGGACTCTTTAAAAAGCTTGCTGATGAAGGTGAATCCAGGAGCACCGAGACCCAATGATGAAGAGCCCCTCCTTCTAGCGCCAAATGGTAACTCCTGGTGGCGGGGTCGCTCCTTCGACGCTGTGCCTGGATCCTTCGCTGCTATGGAGGTGTAGCGGTGGTGGGGCTCCAACAAAACAACACCGAAAGAGGGGTTTGGGTCCCGCGGCGCCTCCGGTGTGAGAGTAAGAACTCGCTTTTGGGGAAGATGAAGATATATATGAATGCAAGGTGGTTGTGTGTGTATATGAGTGTAAGAGAGTGATTAACCCCAAAGTCTTACCTTCTTGGGCTACAAGGATAGGGTTTTGGGGTTGGTACCTTTGAATCGTAGCCATTGGTTCTAGGAGCGGAGGACATCTGGCTAGAGTGGATACTTTCCACGTGTCAGTGCGGGACTGGCTGGGGAATGTTCCGAGGATCCTCTGACACGTGCCCTGATTATTCCCATGATTGATGGATGACAGCTGTCCCTATCATGTGCTTATCATGTGCTTAGGCAAGTGCCTCACCCGCTGGGATTCCCCAAGATCGGGCTTGTGGGACTGAGCCAGTTAGGACTAGTAGTGTGCGGGATTGGATTGAGTTAGGAGTCCGGGCCTGGTACTTGCAGGAGCTGCCGGGTACTTGCAGGAGGAGCTGCATGTATTATCACGTATCCTAAAGATCAATATGTATTCTCAAGATCAATTAAACTTTTCACCCGTGCCTATTTGTGTTCTTTTCTTTACATTTATTACAATCTTTCTTGCTTCCTTTGTAACATCATGCTTGCTATTTGTGATGGATGAATGATGATTACCTTTGATGAATGATGATTACCTTTGTTTAATCACCAGTTTCAGCGGGGTAGCACTTTTACAACGGAGGACTTGCCAGTACATTTTGCGGCCAAACTTGTGGTAAACACAAGAGTGATGAATACCAATCACATTTGTGATTCAAATCATTCAGTGGAGAAAACTTAATCATCGCCAGAATAATTTTTCTTGTCAATATGGTAGACTGTTATTGCTACAAGACAAACCCTTGTTTAAATGTAAACGTTTATTTTCATATTTGCAAGAACCTTACTTGAATTCAATTAGACCTAAATGAACCAGTAGGTCCATTACCATGACCACAAAGGACTTTTCCAAGCTACAGGGAAGCCCGTAGATGCGACATTAACTGACTTTTTAGCGTGTAAATTTCGATTGGTTCAGAGTAAATCTATTTTTTAGAGGATGAAAACACATTTCCTTGCAAATCAACAAGAAAGAACTGCCAACAAAGGGTTGGTGCGGTAGTTGATCATTTGTCTACTCGGGCGGAGGTCAAGGGTTTGATGTCCTCGGGTGTGTGTGAGTTTACTTGGCATGAAAAAACAAGAAAAGAAACCTTCTTCATTATTTTTTGAGTAAACTTCATCAACTTGAAAGCTAGCATTGTCAGTCAGGTACGGTATTGCTAGAGCATGCAAGTCATGAAGTCAAACGAGGAAGGATTTTCTAAATTACGGTAAGAAGTTAAGATACAAGCCCATCATTGCAACCATGCTACAACATGAACACTTGTAAGTTGTAACTAGAGGTGGCCACTTTTGCGGGTTCGAACCACCCGCCCGGGACCGGCTCGGTCTAAAACCCGGATTTATTCGGCCCGGTTCAAAACCGCACAAGTCGGTTGACGTCACGAGCTGACTACGAGTTGATTAACAAGAAACCGGGACCGAGCCAGCACGGATCGCACAGGAACCCGCAGCCTGCGAATAACCGCACAGCCAGCGAACCCTCAAATTTCACTACTCAATCTCAACAAACCAATCAGCTGAATATCTAACCAAACTCGTATTAACACAAAGTGACATTGAGTTTTCAAGTAATTCAAAATATTGAACAGTAATAAGATAAAACATTCTTTTCTTTTTCATTGTACACGTTTTTTTCTTTAATTATTTTTCTAACTACCATATTTATATCATGTAATTATAAATAAAAAAATAATTTAATTTACAAACTACACCCCGAGAAAGCTTAGTCTGTAAAAGGGCTATAAATTTAAATTTATAAATTTAAATTAATAAAATTTATATGAGGTGCCGTCCTCTTTCAACCAAAATAATTAAAATTATTATTTAATCAAATAAGAGGGGCAGAATTGTTATAAAATTATAAATTAAGATGGACGTTACTCGGAGTCCTGTCTACTCCTGCCTGCCACTTGATTGCATTAAAAATATAATAGTTATAAATTATTATATCAAACTATCAAAGTAATGGACAGAATGGCAGAGTGGCAGTGCACGCACGGAAGCCCGCGGGTTAACCGCTCGAGCCTGCACGAATCGTGTGCGGTTATTCATCTGTACCGGTTACGACTTCAATTTCTATGGTTCAAGCCCGACCCGAGCCCGATTCGTTCATCCACAGGCCGGTTCAGTGTTAACATTTCAAGTGCCCAACACGTGTGTGGCCCTAGTTGTAACTATATATGCATTGCCCAACTCTTCTAACAATATATCCATGCTTACATATGTCAGTAACTTAAAGATATGAACCCATGATTATCTTATCGTTTTGTTACTCCTCTAAGATTGTGAATGGACCCTATTATTATCTTATCATTTTGTTATTTCAGATCATTCTGTTGCACACGAGTTACTGGATAAGATAACAGTAGTTTAACCATTGCTGAATTAATCTTGTAATCAAATAACAGAGGTTGCAAGATTTTAAGTATCAAGCCCAGTTAGTTTGAATATTGTGAACTTGTAAGTTACAGGTAATAACAATTCCTTCTTTCAAATTTGTCAACAAACAACTTGACAAAAAAATCTCTTTTAAAGACATAGCTTGGCTAACTGAACCCAACAATGTTCTGAGTATAATTTCAACATTAAATTGTGTGGCCAGGCAAAAGATTCAGTTAGCTTTCGCAACTCTTACACTGATGCCACCTTTTGAAGTAATCCAATTCTTGATCTAACTTGTAGGAGGTTTACTCACAGTCTGCGATAGATCCGTTATCCCAGTATCACTGGACTGCATTCTCCAACTAATAAAACACATTGGACTGCACTAAAACGAGTTCTGTGTACATTGTCATTTAGATTTCAAATACATAGATCAAATACCATATTTCAAGTACTATAATTTCCGTGGTCAATTGAAGGAATTGGAGTAGGTATACTTCTCCATTTCAGAAGATGCAACTAAAATTTCTGCTTTAAACTCTTATATATATATATATATAATTTACTTATAACCACTAAGTAATTACTAAAACAATGATACCAAAAATTTCATTATATCCGAATAGGGTGGATGGAGAGATCAAAACCATATATAGTTCGGTAGCTGTATGCAATACTATACTCAAGCTACGGCAAGTCTTTTTTTGTACCGACAATTTGCAATGTTATATCATTGCTCGCTCTGTACAAAAAATTAAATACAAGCAGTTTGTTTCTCCTCTTAATTTACAAACTACTGGCCTCTTCCTTCTTGGCCTTTAGCACAAGACGAGAGACTTATAATCACCCTAATCTTAGATGTGATCCTGACTGATTCTTAATCAGTAAGGCAATGATTCTGTAACTACTAGTCTCTATCTTTGCTTATATTGGGTTAGGATTGGCAGCAAAATACGCCAGTGCACCAACAAATGGTGCATTTATGTACGTAGTAGGTTCAGACTTTCTAAAATCAGCTCGGTCATCTTCATAGGTATCGTCTTCTCCTGGACCACCCACCACAGCCCCAACTAGTACGTTTGGGTTCGGACCTGAGGAGTTATAATAAATTGATCCCTCCTTACATCCGATAGATTGAGGATGATCTTTTAGTGATGGAAGTGATGAGCCACGATGATGAATACGTTGTGGAAAATAGTTGCTATAGCCAACCATATACGACATTCCCTTAGGGTTTTCACCTAAAATGTAGTCAACTTGCCTTTTGGCTATTTTACGGAGCATTGATGGACCCCCGCTAATGCTACCACAATTTAGAGTTTGAGATGACTTTTCCAAGTAATTTGCATAAACTAACAAAAGGAAGGTGATCGTTGTTGCATGCTGCAAATTGCTTCCACCTGGCCTGTAGATAAGGCCACCGGGAGTATAGTCTATGTGGGAAGAGGATGATTTTGGTATAAGAGTGCACATGAAGCTATCAGCTGATGCTCTATAAGATTGGAGTTCATAAATGTTTCCTTCCAAAACTTCCTGCAGGCATTAAAATATACAGATCTATCAATGAACATATCCTAAGCCAACTTCTAGTGTGACATTCAAGAATCAAGTCTAAAAGAATGCTTTAAATCATATATGAATAAGAATAAAATTTAAGATCAACCAACTGTTTTTAAATTAAAACCAGAGGTTGGTACTTGGTAGTGATGACCTTGGTCAGAAAATGACATGGTCCTGTTTTACCACAATCATCCATGACATTGTTGTAAAAAAAATGTTCACTTTACATTCAACTAAATTTTTATCTTATTCCTCAAAAATGAATGAAAACTGAGAGTGATATAATATTTTCGTATTACTGATACAGGTTATTAGCCTGAGATGAAAGACCAATGAGGAACAAGGTATGTAATACCGTGTTTCATGCTAGTGAAATATTAGATTGGTAAAATTGTAAGACCTGGTAATAGGAATTTTGTGACACTATAACATTTTAATGCGTCTACATGTAATATGTCATTGTAGTTTAAAGTGATATAATTATATAGTAGAAAACAGAGGAAAACGGGACTTTTGAAACTCTAAAAACATGCGACTAACCTTGGAAACAAGAACATTTAGGCCAGCATGCTTATTGTCCCATCCAAACTCATTGATATTGTCATCAGCCCCAAATGTTTTACCATTGTTTTGTATGTAACTAAGATAAGAACCATCTTGAGAAGCCCTCCTCAGCCAAGCAGCTCCCCATAGTAATTCATCCTGCAACATTTTGTTGATATACAACCAAAGAAGAAATCTTAAAGAACCTGAACAAGAGCGCTGTAAAAGTGAAAGTATGAATTTTCACCTGATAACCATCAAAATCACAATAAAACGGGCACACACCGTCCCTAATGTTTGCATTGTCGCTATAAGCCCCTCGGTAATGATCTGCATAATCAAACACCCTTGTGGCAGTACGTAACAGAGTCTCCGCGTATCCGGGATCATATGATCGAAAGGCCATAGATGAAGCTGCTAGAGCAGCAGCAGTTTCACCCGCCACATCAGAGGCTGGATTTGGTGCATCCACTTTGTAGACAGTTCGAGCAGTATCCATATCTTCTGGCCTTTCCCAGCAGTTATGATCTATAACTGGATCACCAACCTATCATATAACATATAAGCATTCACTCAAAACACGACATGATTACCGACAAAAAAACACAACAAGATTAAAACTTTCATTAAATTACCACAAGGTGCTTCTGAAGAACTACATGATACCAATGTACTGCTGAAAATGGCAGCAACTGATGTTGCTCATCAAGTAAAAATGATCTCAGACAGCATTAATTACGATTATTCTTTAGTGATAATTACAAGGGTGTACTTTACCAAACAAATTGTTGTTGTAGTATCTTGCTAAAACATTATATATTGACATTTCATATCTGACAGAATGTATCACAAATATCTGATCATAGAACAATAGCTTAACCTCTATGCATATAAAATGTTGCATGTTTACATAAACATAATGCTAGACAATCTTTAAAAGATGGGACACGTGAAAATGAAGGCAGCAGCCGCTTCAGCCATCAACAAATCATGTTTTGAAATTGAAAATACATTGGTGGTAATGGCGATTCATGATTTTCAGTTTTCCACCTTGATCTATTAAGGCCTAGGACACTGATAGCTAATTGCCTAACAAGTCCAAAGTAGACAATTAATTATATTTCATCATTCCTTTAGTTTGAGCATGATTAGGGTAATTAGACGGAGCTTAACCAATCAGGCTTCATAAACTAGTACAATATAAGATTAGCCTACTTTGTTACTAACCGAGCCATGTGAAAATCGATTTTGACCTGAATCGGTACAATCATCTCATAAATAGTGCAAACCTTACTCGGACGGACCGATTACCAGGCCAACCGACTGAATTGTATTATAGCGAAGAGAAGTAATTATAGAGCTGCTGCGTGCAGTGGTAATATATAAACAGTGAAACAAGAGCTGAGTACACAGTTGCAGCTTCATTAATTTGTGCACATTTCTATGTGGGTGAGTTCTCAAACTCGTCAACCGCGAGTCCAAAATATTTGATAACCATTTGTGGGATCCAGTATTAAAAAACATCACAAACAAAGTAGTAGTAATAAAAAGGACTTTGATAAGCAAGACACCCCTCTCATATTTCTTCACGGGTTGGTTTTAGAATAGTGTTAGTGTGTGTCACACTCTCCTTCCAAGTCCATTGCACCCCCCACATATTAAATAACTTATCTCTCCTTCACTCAACAATTTCACCTTACAAATTTAAGAATCAAACATTTTTCCCCATGAATGAAAATGAAAAAGAACAAAAACCTTTGTGTTTTTCTAGAAATTGCAATAGAAGTCATTCTTACTTATCCTACATTAATTATGGTACTAAAACCACTTAACCAGGTACTTACTGTCATTGATGGATCCAAAGTATAACTGAAATTACCTGCACATAAATACGGTCCGGTATCGACACCGTTTTGAGAAGATAATCAGTAGACCAACGAACCGCTACTAAAGCATTCCTGAGCTCACTAGGGGGCATTACATCTCCGAACTCAATAACCGACCAGGCCAGCATTGTTGTCGTAAATGCCATCGGAAACCCAAACTTCACATTGTCTCCTGCATCATAATACCCGCCTGTCAACTCAACACTCTCACTGTAACCATCACCTAACCCTGAATTTTGGCGCCAACTTAATCTTTGGTCTCCCGGTAAAAAACCCGAACGCTGGCCTTGGAAAAATAGAATAGATTTGGACAATGCGTCTGCGTAGTTAAGGTAACTGGAGTCATAGGTTGGCAAAATGGTGAAGATTGAGAGGGAAATGACAAGGAAATGAAGAGGAGTTGAGAGAGTTGGTGTCATGGCTAAGACAGTTTTTTTTATGCGCCAAATGTTTTAGGAAAATGTAGAGGGAGGGTGGTTATGTAGTCCAATCGGGTGGGGATTTGAGGTGTCACGGGAGAGAGGACATGCAATTAGTGCCGACATGATGGGTGAAGCCGTGATATTCAGTTATTTATCATTTCTGAACTCACTATTACTTATCCACTTTGACTCGCAATAATACATGAAATCAATATGGGCATAAGTTCAAAATAAAACTTGTTTTAAAATGGAGGTTATGCATATTTTAAGTTGTATTTACCGCATAGCTCCGTTAATTATTTTTTATATTTTATTAAACAATAATCGGAAACAAGTGTGCAGAAAAGAAGGAATGTAAAAGTTAAGAACTGACTGGTACCGGAAGTAACAGTAATAGTGTAACATCAAAGGTACAAAACACATGGGGAGGCCGGTTTCATTTACTATGAATAACTTGCAATTATGGGAATATGAAAAAACAAAGAGTTGCTAGCTACTAGTAGAATTGATAGTTGAGTTTGAGGCTAAGCGAAAAATGAATTCGTATAAATGATATGAAGGGACTAAATGTATGGGCCCCTTTCACGTTTGTTAAAAAGAAGGCAGAAATATGATGAGTTTGGGAAGAGTATTTGGAAAACAAAGAGATGATAATAGTTTTGAATGGTGCATAGATAGAGCAAGTATACATCTCATTCTCGTATGTTTTCCTTCCTCGCACTACTAACATTTTGTTACCAATATATAAATCTAAACACGATCAAATAACTCAACTAGTAAACTTATTGTTTGTCTAATTGTGTTTCTTTCAAGTTGTGGTTTAAACTTTCGGTATGTAAAATTTTATATTTTATACCAAATTAACTAGTATTATTATTGTAGTAGTAGTCTGAATTTTACTGCTAGAATGTTTGGTGATTGCCCAGAATGGCCTTTCGGACTTGGAAACAGGAATCCACGGGACTGAATTGCCTGTAAAGCACAGACTTTTAACTAGCTAAACTCATAGGGAAATTCTACTTGAACTTTTTACTTAATACAAAACTATATATCTCTGTGGAGAACTTTCTGCAACTAAAGTAGTTGGTAGGTTAGAATTGCAACTTGTTGGTTTGGGAACAAGTAAATCAACAAAAATCCCCAAGTTCTAAATGCAAAGAAGGCTGATTGACATGCTACGTACACATGAATTCGGCCACATGAATTCGGCAACAATCACCTAGTTGTATTGGTGCACAGCCTGTAATACATCAAAGCATATCAGAACTTTTGACAGATCAGAAAACAGTATTCAAGTAATCTGATATCCTGATCAAACCCATCCGGTCGTCTTTTGATCCATCATTTTCCTATGAAACCAAAACTCCTGCTCACTTCCATTTTCCAGCATACTTGAATAAGAGCAAGTCACAACCTAACCTTATTCTTTCTTTCATTGGCTCCATCTCAAATTTTCCTTTCATGGCTTTTCCAGAAATGCCGCAGCAGTAAAGTACCACCCCAAACTGATGTACCAACCAATCAAACTGCATCCGCTACTTAACACAATGACCACACATCATTAATAAATCAAACACTCAATCAAGGTGATCCCACAACAGTAACGTCAATATTCAAAAACTTGAAGTGAAGGCCAGTCACACTAATATAGATCCACAAATGGTCATATTTAGTTTCAGCATGTGCAAATCTAAAAGTTGCAGACACAAACGTCGTAAGATAAAATACCTAGGTGTTGCGTTATTCTAAAATCTGAAATTCTAAATAGCAGTAAACTTATATCGTTAAGCATTAGTTCAACTGGAAAAGCAATTCATAAACCTTCCTAATGGGCAATCAAAGACCAGGTGTCCGCGGCCAGGTTGTGACAAATCGTCAAGGCTACACAGTCAGTGCTGATATGGACACCCCCGCTGTCAGTTCCAGTATACAATATCACGATAGCCACCGTGAGGATCCCCGCTGTTCTAATGGATTATATTAGATTTTGGGCAATCTGTAGCTACATGGTCTGATACGTGCGCAACAAAACACTTTGATCTGCTTAAAAGGTTCTGAAAGAGCGGATCTGCTGGAAATAGCAAACCAAAGTGGCCTGTATTCCTGCCCCCCTGTCAATTGTACAGTAAACTGCTACGTGACCTTGCTTAAAGCAAACACTGCACATCTTTAGATCACCATGTGGCAGCTGAGTAGCTGAGCAGTCCATAGCACAATGACCAGGTGAGGGCTGTGTCTCACCTCGTTAGAACAGTTTCCAGCAATCTGTGTTCCTTACATTTCCAACATAGAGATTTTTTTGTTGCACTACGTGCAATTTGCCCTGTGTGCAACGTGACAGCTTAAGTGAAACAAAGATATGTAAACACCTTAATTATGCACATTCAAAGGTGTCGCAGTTAATTAGTGAGTACACAACGAAAGATATGATGATCTTTGATAGGGCATAAGAGACCCGGCTAGGATTCAACTTGGATCTAAAGGATACCAGGCTCGATCGATGGACCGAGACCCCCCTCTCCCAGAACAATCAAATGGAGAGACCAGGCCCGGACCCATCCCATGACCCGGATCCGGGTCCAACCCGGGGCCCGGACCTAATGCCTACCCGGATCCGGATCTGGACTCAGACCACCACGAGGGGGGTCCCAGCGAACACATGCACATCCCACACACCCGCCAAGCAAGGGTATGTGGGCACGTGACTATGACAGCTATCAACAACCAACACACCAGACAAGCACGGCGCGTGTTAGAAGGCCGTTAGGACACTCTGGAGGTGGTCCTCCCCTGGACACGTGTAAGCAATCCACCCAAGTCAGGCGTCCTCCGCTCCCAAGATCCAACGACCCAGATTTAGAGGTAACTACCCCTAAATCCTACCTTGGGGCTATATATAACCCCAAGGCTGAAGGGTTCAGGGGTTGGAAAATATTTACTCTTGCACACTCACACTCTCTCATACATTCATAGACACACAGCAGCCATCATATATACATATCCATACACACACACACAGCAGCCTTTCCATTACATACATACGTCTTCATCTTCTCCAAACCCTGTTCTTATTCTTACACCGGAGGTGCCGTGGGAGCCAGACCCCCCTTCTGGTGTTGTTTTGTAGGAGCCCAACCAGCAGCTACACCTCACCCACACCCAGAAGGTCCAGGAACGGCGTCGGACTGAGCCGCCCGCTCACCGGAGTTATCATTTGGCGCTAGAAGGAGGGGCGTTCCATCCTTGGGTCTCGGTGCCCCTGGATTCATCTTTATCAACAAACTCTTGAGAGAGTCCACTTTTAAACCTGTAAGAACATAAACAACCAAACCCTTTCTTGAATATGAATTTTCATTTTAGCCGCGTTTGTGTGAGCTCGTTACTTTAGGCCACGTTTGTGTGAGCCCGCTCTTGTTTGTTAAGTTTTGGTTGTTTAGGGTTTGATAATCTCGATAGTCTTGAAGCCTGGGGTTTAATAGTCTTGATAATTTCAAAACCCAGAATTGTTGTAGCTTGCATATTTTCCTTTGTGTCATAGAGCCTGCTGTTCTTGTTTAGTATTATTGTTAGCAAAGCCCGGAAAATTTGTTTGCTGTTATTCTGGAAATTTTTTGTAATCTTCAAAAAAGCAACCTCAGATCCACATTTTTAGCCTCAAATCTTGGTCAGTTGTTTGTACAATTGTGGTAATGACAAGAGCAGGAAAAAGTACAGCTGGTAGGCCCTCCGCCAGTACCCATATTCAGGATCAAGAACCCTCTCAAGTCCGAGAACTTGGAGGAGACAGGGAGACCTTCCAGGAGCAACCACTGACGCAGCATACCCCGGTCAGGGATGCTAGAAATGTAATAGAGCTCAATCAGTACAAGTACACCAATGTTCCAGTTGCAGAGGAGCATATGGCCAACTTAACAAGTCATGAACTTGCTGAAACAATCAGGCTCTACAGAGACGAACAAGCCCGGGCTCAGATATAATTTGAACAACATGATGAGCAAGAAGAGTCCGGGGACTCTCAACAATCAAGGAGATCTGTCTTCGACCGAATTGGGGCTAAAGCAAAGAAGAATAAAAAAGAGCCTAGTAAGAAGGAGACAGAAGCAACCAGAAAGAAAAAGTTAGAAGATATCAGAGAACAGATAAGAAAGGAAGAATAGGAAAAGCTGGAGCAAAAAATTCAGAAAAGAATGCAGCTGGAGGAGGAGAGGCTCCTAGCTAAAACAAGAGGCAAAAGAACTCGGAGGGACCCAACTCCCGAACTTATTTTTGATGACGAAGAGGAGGGTCAGATGATCTGAAAGACATGATTTACGAGCTCCAGAGAAAAATGGAGAAAGATTCCGGGTTGGAAGTTGGGGAGACCCTCACGCCCTTCAGTCACTCCCTAGAAGCCATCCCTCGACAGAAAAATCTCAAACACTACAATTTCGACTCTTTCGATGGATTGGGGGATCCGGAAGAGCACCTCAACTACTTCGAACAAATAGCTTAGATATATTATTACAATGATTTGACGAAATCCAGATTCTTCGCCTCGAACCTCAAAGGGGGGGCTCAAAGGTGGTTCAGCAGAATCCCATCAAGAAGCATCCACTCCTGGAAAGAATTCAGAGGAGCCTTCCTTAGAAGATTCGGAGCCAATAAAACACACGAAATGCACATGTGCCACCTGGAGACAATCTGACAGTATGATAACGAAGCACTCTCAGCCTATATGCGGAGGTTCCAGGAAGCCATCAACAAAGTTTCGAATCTCGATGAAAGGGAGGCTCTAAGCATATTTCGAAGGAACCTGGATCCAGAACACAATGAAAGATATATTGTGGAGTTGATAAACAAAGAGCCCCAAAGCCTGGCCGCGGCTTATTCTATGGCAGCCCGGTTCATAAAAGAAACAGATGTTCTCCAGGCGATGAGAATGACTCGGAATGGAGGAAACAGGAACAAATCTTCTGATGACCGACCGAAAGGGGGTTACCATCAGGAGAAAAAGTTCAAACAAAGCAACCAAACACAGCAAACAAATGTTGTACAAAACACCCCAATATTCCAAAGATTGGGTCCTAAAACAGAATCCAAAAGTGATCCCGGTCCACCTAGACAGGCAAGGGAGCCTAGGCAAGAGCCAGAGTGGACACCACTAAACAGGACCCGGGAAGAAATATTGAAAGAGATTAAGGGAAAGCCATTCTACTATCCTCCGAAGCCGATGCAGACTCCCCCAGAGAGCAGGCCTTACAACAGGCAGTGCGACTATCATCAAACCCATGAGCACAAGACTGAAAATTGTCTCTCTTTAAAATACTTCATTGAAGATCAAGTCAAGAAAGGCAACCTGAGCTAGTACATCTCCTGGGAGAAAAATCAGAGAGAAGAAAGGCAAAGAAAAGGTAAGAATGTGGTAAATATGGTCCTAGGAGGTTCACACTCTCCCCCTAGGAGCCCGGGCTCAGGAGATGAGGTGTTCTCCATCCAATACTACCCAGAGATGATGATCTCATTCAGCAACAAGGATTACGAAGGGGTCAACCCGAATCACAACGAAGCATTGGTGGTAACACTTGATATCTTTGACAACGAAGTAAGAAGGATGCTGATTGATAATGGATCTTCAGTAAACATACTCTTCAAGCATACTGTGGACATGATGAGGCTTGGGAGCGTACGCTCCAATGAATGCCAAGAGGACCCTCTGTATGGGTTCGGGAACAACTTGGTCCCGATCCAGGGCACCTTATACTTACCAGTCATATTTGGACCGGGCCCAAATCAAGTCACCCATGTGATAAAGTTCTACTTGATCAATACCCCTTCATCCTACAACGGCATAATCGGGCGCTCAGCCCTGACCAGGATCCAAGCAATCACCTCCATATCACATTTGAAAATCAAATTCCCAACTCCAACCGGGGTAGGAGAAATCAAGGGAGACTATGAGGTAGCTGAAAGATGTTATAGCCAGGCTCTGGTAATGGCTGAGACCCATCAAGACAACAAGAGAAAGGCTGTGGTACTCCGGAAAGAGAAAAGTATTAAGAAACATCGCCCCCACTCAAGGGACGATGCGAGAAAAGAAGTTCAGGTCATAGAGTCCCTCTCAAATCCGAAAGCAACCAAACCAAGCTCAGAAGAGCAAAAAAGCAACCAAGTCACAAAAGGGATTGAATTGAGCCTAGGCCTTGGCCAAACCAACCCTACTGTGCAAGCAACAAACCCAGAAAAAATTGGAGAAGGAAACAATAAAGAGATGACAGCCCAGGCTCAGATTTATATGAAGAAGAATACAGAGGCTCGGATCCAGCAGATGGTATCAAATATGGATCAATCCAAGATAGAGGCCGCTGTTGAAACAGAAATAATTCTGATCAATACAAGCGATCCTTCCAAAAAGATAAAGATAGGATCCGGGCTCGAGGCTAATTTCAGAAATGACCTGGTATCACTACTCCAAGGGTACTCTGATATTTTTGCGTGGACACCAAGAGACATGCCCGAGTTGGATGAATCCATAGCGATGCATAGCTTGGACGTCAACCCCGAGAGGAAGCCAGTCAAGCAAAAGAGAAGAATTTTTGCCCCGGAAAGGCAGAAATCAATCGATGAAGAAATTGAGAGACTACTCAAAGCCGGAATAATATGCGAAGTCAAGTACCCGGAATGGCTGACAAATGTAGTAATGGTGAAAAAAGCAAACAGAAAATGGAGAATGTGTATCGATTACACAGACTTGAACACTGCATGCCCCAAAGACCCCTACACCTTGCCAAATATTGATCAATTGATCAACGCAACTTCTGGGCACGTAATTCTATGTTTCATGGACGCCTACTCGGGGTACAACCAGATTAAGATGAATCCCAAGGATATCCTAAAGACAGCCTTCATCACCCACAGGGCGGTCTATGCCTATGTGATGCTGCCTTTCGGATTGATTAATGCGGGAACAACATATCAAAGAGCAATGAATAAAATCTTCAAAGACCAGATTGGAAGGAACCTGGAATCATATGTCGACGACATGATTGCAAAGTCTACAAGCATCCCCGAGCATATAGGAGACCTGAGAGAATGCTTCGACAACTTGAGAAAATACTCACTCAGGCTCAATCCAGAAAAATGCACATTCGGAGTAGGGGCAGGAAAATTTCTTGGATTCATGATAAGCAACCGAGGAATTGAAGCCAACCCAGAAAAGATAAAGGCAATCCAAGAGATGAAGGCTCCCAGAACACAAAAAGATGTGCAGAAGCTAGCAGGATCACTAGCTGCACTCAGAAGATTCATCTCCAAGCTAGCTGAAAGATGCCTACCCTTCTTTGACCTGTTAAAAGGAGCAACCAACAAGAGAGAAGTTAATCGGAGCCCGAAATGCCAAAGCGCATTTGAAGAAATCAAAAGGTACCTTTCTCAACCCCCTGTGTTAACCAAAGCTCAACCCGGGGAGCCCCTATCCCTTTACCTGTCAGCGGGGGCCCTGGCAGTTGGGGCAGCCTTGATCAGGGAAGAAAATGGCAAACAGCAACCAGTTTATTATGTGAGCCAAGTGCTAAAAGATGCAGAGACCCGGTACCCAAGGCTAGAAAAGTTTGCTTTTGCCTTGGTCACAACATCCAGGAAGCTAAGACACTACTTCCAGGGAAGGGAGATACGAGTTGTAACCAATCAACCCTTAAGGAAGATAATACACAAGCCATATGTCTCAGGGAGGTTGGTAAATTGGGCGGTTGAGCTAAGTCAGTTCAATCTGAGTTTCATTCCTAGAACAACAATCAAAGCCCAGGCTCTAGCTGATTTCATAATAGAATGCAATTTCCTAGAAGAAGAGCCCGTGCCCATGAACATTGACCCTGAGATGAACACAGATCAAGAAATAGAAGCCTGGGCTCTCAAAGTTGATGGTTCTTCAACCAATGAAAGATCAGGAGTCGGGCTCATCCTAAAGAGCCCTGAAGGATTCACAATCCAAACAGCAATCTCCTTTGCCTTCTCAGCAACAAACAACCAGGCAGAGTACGAGGCCTTGATTTCAGGGTTGAAGCTAGCAAGAACACTCAGGATCCAGGATCTCAAAATCTACAGCGACTCCCAGATCGTGGTAAAGCAAACAAATGGCGAGTACATAGCCAAGGATCCAGTTTTAGCCAAGTACCAGGCTTTGGTCCAAAGCTACCTCGCCTCCATACCAAAAACCCAAGTCATCCAAATCTGCAGAGAGGTGAATTCAGAAGTTGATGCACTATCTAAACTTGTTCAAAATTCATCAGACCTGGATTGCTCCGTCTACTTCGAAGAATTGTAGAAACCGAGCATATAGTCTGAAGAGGTCATGGAAATAGACAACAGTCCGAATTGGATGACTCCATTTATTAACTACCTGGAGAAGGGAGAGCTCCCAGAGGATAAAGGGAAGGCTCAAAGGTTAAAAACAAAAGCTTCAAAATTCTTCATCGAAGAGGGTATACTATATCGCCGGACATTCTCCTCCCCAATCCTAAAGTGCATAGGCCCAGGAGAGGCACAGTACTGTCTTATGGAAGTTCATGAAGGAATATGCGGGGATCATATATCCGCAAAGGCCCTAGCTCACAAAATCATAAGACAAGGATACTACTGGCCAACTATTCACCTCGATGCAATAGAATTTGTGAAAAAGTGCAAGGAATGTCAGTTATTCAGCAATGTCAGCCGGATGAGCCCAGTCCTACCCTCCTCAGTCTTGTCACCAATCATATTTGTTGTATGGGGTATTGATATCATGGGACCATTCCCAAGAGCCAGAGGAGACCTCAGGTACTTACTAGTCTCAATTGATTATATGACAAAATGGGTAGAAGCAAAGGCCATGAGAACAATAAACCAGCAAGATTGCATCAAATTCATGGATAACATTCTGATGAGGTTCGGGATCCCGAGAGTACTGGTCTCATATAATGGTCTACAATTCGTTGGATCAGAATTTGAATCCTACCTTCAAGAATGGGGTATCCGGCACAAGAAGTCATCTGTAGCCTTCCCTCAAGGGAATGGCCAAGTTGAAGTAACCAATCGAATACTTCTCCGGGGGATCGAGAAAAGGCTCAGGGAAAGCAAAACAAAATGGCCGGAAGAATTGCCTAATGTACTGTGGGCATATAGGACAAGCCCCCGAACAAGCACAGGAGAAACCCCCTTCAAATTAGCTTATGGAACTGAAGCCATGCTACCAATTGAAGTAGGATCCCCCACCCATCGAGCAATCAACTTTGATGAGATAGCAAATGAGGAGGGGCTCAGAACGAATATTGAGCTAATTGATGAAGTCCGAGACCAGGCAGCGGCAAGAATGGAAAAGTATAAACAGAAAACAAGAGAGCACTTCAGCAAGAAGTCCCGGGTCAAAAACTTTCAAGTTGGAGACCTGGTCCTTCGAGACACGGAAGCTTCAGACCCCACTAACACTGGAAAGCTAATGCCAAAGTGGGAAGGCCCATACAAAGTCAAGAAAGTTCTAAGGCCAGGAACATACAAGCTCATGAACATGGATGAGTCTGAAGTACCAAATACATGGAATGGACTCAGGCTCAGAAAGTTTTACCAGTAGAAAAAGCAACCAAAAGCAACCAGAACTTGTAGCCTATGGCAATCAACCAAATCTATGATCCTGCATTTTGTATCAAAAAATTTGCAAATCAATGAAAAGAATTTTTCTTTCTTAGAAAGTTATTACTTTTAAATTACCAGTTATGGAAGCAAAAAATGACCCGGGTACGTTCTCATACCCGGGTTGGAAGCAAAAAACAAAGGCAACCCCGATTTGCTTAGAAAATTTCCAAGTAAATGGAGCAATCACCAATCCGGATTAGACATACCCGGATTGAAAGCAAAGTTAAAAGCAAAAAACAACCCGGATAAGCATTCAAATCCGGGTTGCAAACAACCATTATGTACTTAGGTAACCCTCCAAGTACATAAAGCAAAAAAGCAAACACCAACCCGGATAACAATTCGAATCCGGGTTGAAAACAACAATTATGTAAAGCAAAAGAGCAAACAACAACCAGGATAAACATTCAAATCCGGGTTGCAAGCAACCATTATGCACTTATATTTTTAAGTACATAAAGCAAACAATCAAACATCAAACCGGGTCGGTTTTATACCCGGATTGAAAGCAAATTTCAAAGCAAAATCAACCTGGTTTGAAAGCAATTCCAAGAGCAAAAATCATGTTACAAGAATTCAAATCCGGATAAGACTTCATACCCGGAACAATCCGGTTATAAAGCCCATCCGGATCGGGGGCCTGATACACAGCCCGGATCAAGGGCATTTGTGCAAGGATCCGGACAACCTATAAAAATTAAAACTACAGATGGAAAAGCAAATATTTTCAACAATGGAAGGAAAGTACAAGGCAACGAAAGTAAAATCTAAAGCAGAATCTGGATTGCCTTCAATCCGGAACAAATCCAAATATTACAAATAGTTCAAATCAAAGTACGAGAATGGAAAATCCTAGAAAAAGAAATTACAAGGGCTGGGACCGAGAAGCTTAGCAAAGCTGGTCTGGATCTAGAGGAAGCTGGGGCTCAGACCATCATAGGGTTCCAGTTCCCCCTGACCCTCCTCTACTGCGGCCTTTGCAGCAAGGAACTCCTGGATGAAGCTCTCCCAGGACGCCAAGGGGTCGGTCTTGATGTGGCGCTCAGCAACGACCCAGGATCTGCGGACTTCGGGAACCCCGGCCTGAGCAACCTCAAAGTCATAAACATCGCTGGCCTTCAATTCGGCAATTATAGCCTCCTTGTTCAAGTTTTCCTTGGCAGCAAGTTCGGCCTTGAGCCTCTCCACTTCTTTTGCAAGCCCCTCAGCCCGGTCCTCAGATTCCTTCAACTTCTCATTTAATCTGGACTCCACCACCCGGAATCCTGGGCTTCCTCCAGCTCCCCCTTCAAAGTATCGGCACGGATCTTCTCGGCGTTAGTCCGGTTGTTGGCCTCCCGGATCTCGGTAAAAGCAACATCAGAACAGATGGATATGACACTCCCGAGCTGAGAAAAAAAAAAAAAGCCAAGTACAGAATGAACTGGGGGGAATAATCCGGAACTAAGAACTCAGAAATTCAGAAATCACCTGCCCCCATTGACGTGTAACCCTCTTCAGGGCAGCCGCCATGTTGTACCCCTCGACCTCCTCCCAGTCATCTTCGGAGGGGATACTGGACATGAACCCGGCTAGGTCAATTAGAGATTTGGTACCTATCTTCACGGCCTCTCCATCGGGCCCTCTGCCTTCCGAATCACATACAACCCGGTTGGAAACCACAGCTTTACCCCGGGGTGGCTTGGTCGGAACAGATTTTCTTTTCTTCCTTGGGGGGTCATCACCACCCGGAATCTCCTGAACCTCGGGCTCAGACTCGTGGCCCGGATCCGGGATGTTCAGAGGGACAGAGGACTCGGCCCCTCCCTCAATATCTGTGGAGCCAGATCCGGGACCAGGGGCTCCCTTGCTTGTCTTAAAGGCCAGCCCGAGAGTGTTGAAAGCAGCAGCATATGCAGAAGAAGACATGATTTTCAGGAAATTGCGGTTAAAATGAGGCAGACCTGTGGAAATGAAACAAAGGGAGATTAAATACCGGATCGAAGGCAAAAAACTTATACAAACAGATTACAAGCAAACTGGACCTTGATCCGGATCATCAAGCTGGGTGAAAGAGATCCGGATCAGAGGCAAAAAAAAACTTATGCAAACAAGTTACAAGCAAACTGGACCTTGATCCGGATCATCAAGCTGAGTGAAAGAGATCCGGATCAAGGGCAAACATTTTATCCACAATCAAAAAGAAAAAAGGAAACATGACCCGGGTCCCCAGGAGGAGAGGGGGATCCGGATCAAGAGCAGCATAAGTTAAGGGAAAACTTACAGCCAAGATTAAAAAGCAGCTTATGGTTCATAAATGTGTCCCGAGTCGGCTGAAACTCGAGAGAATCACAGAAACATCTGATCTGGGTAACAGCCCGGTCTTCAAGCACAGCCGGGTTGAACTTAGTTTGAACTCCCTCAGTCGTAAAATAAGGGAGATAAGACAAGTCATATCCCTTCAGGAGGATGATCTCCCCATTCCAGTACTTCAAAGAAGACTGGTGCATTATTGGCTTGGCTCTACCCGGGCCATAACCACACTCCGAGGCCCAGAACCTAATCTCATAAAAAGGTTTCTGACTCGACTTAGAGAGATAGAAAATCTGGTGGAAGAGCTTCAAAGTGGGCAGGAATCCCGATTTATTGCAGCAAGCAATGAACCAGGTCATCGACTTTATCCCATTCGGGGTGATTTGCATCGGGGATATCCTGTACACATGCTTGCAGAGGTGCTTGATGAACATATGGCACCGGGGGCTCCACCCGGACCTGAGATGTTCCATCCAGACCGGGACAAAACCATCTTCCAGCCGATGATAGATCCTCTCATGGGGTTCTGGCCATCTCCACTCAATATCTAGGGTCAACTGGAAAGCAGCCCGGACCGCCTCGTTCATCTCACTCGGATCAGCCTCAGAGAACGAGTCCTTCAACTGGTAGTGATCCCGGCTTATAGGAAACTCAGCAAACATCCTCTCGAGAGCTTCCTGATTATATACCCCGGGATGACCGTCGGGCTGTCTATCATATCTAACCCGGCTATAATAGACCTCGTTTTCGATCTCGGTCGGCTTTTCAACAAAGTGATACTTCACATCTATCCAGTACCCCTCGGGCGTGAAGGGAACTGAGCCCCCAGGCATTCTCTTATACCTGAACTTTGAGATTATCTCGGTGGAAGGAGAAGCTTTCTTAACCATCTCTACCCAGATCCGTTCTCTACCAGATGAATCCGGGTCACTCTCCTCTCCAGAAAAGTGTGGGTAACAGTTATAGACTTTTCTAGCCCGCTCCTTGATCCAGACCATATACCTATTAAAATGAAGGTCAGTTAGCCTGGTCCCTACATATTTTATTGGTTTCGCTAAGAGGTCCGGATCAAGTACGTTATGTTAGTATTAGCATAACCTAATGATCCAGACCACCAATGCAAGTCCAACCCGGAAAAACATCAACGATCCGGATCATGTAAACTACAAATAAATAGCAAAACAACCATGGACCCGGATCTTGGTGGCAAATACTCAGATCCGGATCCATAGCAACCAAAAACTTAAAATCACCCATACCCGGATCAAAAACAACCAAAAACAGTTTAAAAAACCCAAGTCATATAATCCTACCAAAATCTTCCCCCCGATCCGGATCCAATACCCTAAACCCGGATCCAAAACAAAAACCCTAACACACAAACAGTTATTTTGAGAATCAAAAGGCAAAACATATGAGTTTTATAAATACATACAAACATTTCCTTCAAGAACACGAAGAACACCATCAAAAAACCCAAAAAAATCGAACACAAAAACATGGCAAAAAACCCCAAAAGCTACAGATCCAAGCAAGATAAACCACGAAACAAAGCAACAAACCACAAAATAAAACCACAAAATAAAACCACAAAGGCCGATTTGAAAAGTCAATTCGCGGATGGAAAATAAAACTCGAAGCATGCATCGGTTTAAAGAAAAAGCGAGAGGGATAGAGAAAGGAAACTAAAGAAGGGAAAAAGAGAACTCACAAATCGCGAATGAGCGCGGAGCACGGCGTCACAACAACGGAGAAACCCAACGGAAAAGGCGGCACCACAAAAAACCTTGAGAAGAAAAGAGAAGAACGAATGATTGTTTAGTTTGAGAGAAGAATAAAGAAAAAGAAGAAGGGGGAGTAAACCGGTTTTTTATAGAGGGTAAGGAGATGAACCACCCCTGCCACGTGGCAGGGTCTTACTGGGCATAACAGCAGTTACAAAAAATATATATATAAATATTTGTGTATTTACACAAATACAAATAATGACACATTTAAACCCCATAATCATTACGGGGCGGTTTTCTAGGAAGTAACTGCCCAAAATTCAAATGCGAAGGGGGAAAATGAGCAAAACCGTTTGAAAATCCCAAACCTTTCGAATTCCACAGCCCAAGACCCAGATCAATAACCATAATCCGGATTATTGCAAACCAGATACATTTCAAAAGCAACAATTCTACCTCAATCCGGATTGGTATCCATTACACCAGATCCGGATTGGGGGGCAACCGGGAGCATAAATTTTTCTGAAGCAACTATTCTACCTTAATCCAGATTGGTATCCATTACACCAGATCCGGATTGGGGGGCAACCAGGAGTAGAAATTTTTCTGAAGCAACTATTCTACCTTAATCCGGATTGGTATCCATTACACCAGATCCGGATTGGGGGGCAATCAGGAGTAGAAATTTTCCTGAAAGGCAACTACGCAATTCTAATCTACTCCCTCATCCAGAAAATCCGCATAAGGGAGTGGGGGGCAAATGATAGGGTATAAGAGACCCGGCTAGGATTCAACTTGGATCTAAAGGATACCAGGCTCGATCGATGGACCGAGACCCCCCTCTCCCAAAACAATCAAATGGTGAGACCAGGCCCGGACCCATCCTATGACCCGGATCCGGGTCCAACCCGGGGCCCAAACCTAATGCCTACCCGGATCCGGATCTGGACTCAGACCACCACGAGGGGGGTCCCAGCAAACACATGCACATCCCACACACCCGCCAAGAAAGGGTACGTGGGCACGTGACTATGACAACTATCAACAACCAACACACCAGACAAGCACGGCACGTGTCAGAAGGCCGTTAGGACACTCTGGAGGTGGTCCTCCCCTGGACACGTATAAGCAATCCACCCAAGCCAGGCGTCCTCCACTCCCAAGATCCAACGGCCCATATTTAGAGGTAACTACCCCTAAACCCTACCTTGGGGCTATATATACCCCCAAGTCTGAAGGGTTCAGGGGTTGGATAATATTCACTCTTGTACACTCACACTCTCTCATATATTCATAGACACACAGCAGCCATCATATATATATATCCATACACACACACACAGCAACCTTTCCATTACATACATACGTCTTCATCTTCTCCAAACCCTGTTCTTATTCTTACACCGGAGGCGCCGTGGGAGCCAGACCCCCCTTCCGGTGTTGTTTTGCAGGAGCCCAACCAGCAACTACACCTCACCCACACCCAGAAGGTCCAGGAACGGCGTCGGACTGAGCCGCCCGCTCACCGGAGTTATCAATCTGAACAAGAAATTCTAACACGTGTAACTTAAGAAAATTTCTTGAAAATAAGTGGATGGTTGATATAAATACTAAACACTGCACCGTGAAAGACCATGACATGCCTTTTTAACAAGACACTGCCATACTCCAAAACAACTGCGACCACGAGTGACTCACCAAAAACATGAGAGTTTTTTTTTTCTAAAGTTGATGCAGTTTATTCTAATACGGTTTCATTTGCAAAATAAAATTATACTAGCAATACCGATACGTTGTATAATACAGATTTACTTTAGATTTTAAGTATAGATAAAATGAAAAATCATACAAATTGACATAGCTAGATTAAACACAAACTTAAAATGTAATTTACAGTAATCTTCCTTTGGGGTCAGGGTTAAGAAAACTTGGCGGCATATAAATTAGTTCCCTATACCTGATGATGACTAGCAAAAGTCTAAATATAAACACTAAGGTTTGTCATAAATTAGCTGTGTAACACCTCAATCCCATATCGAGGAGATTTAGAACTCCTATTTAGTTTATAAGACAAAGTAGTACTACTTGTAACAACAAATCATGATCTTTTGGGGTCAATGGTGGGCTAGTCGTTATCCAAGTTGGCTCCTTTTAGGACAGTAGGCTTCAAATATAGTATGACATATGAAACTATCTAGGAAATTATAACAAACTAACTGACTACAACTTTTTAGTTATAGGTACTCCCTGATTTATGCCTAATACAAGAGCTATAGAACAAAGTTTTGAACTAAGAGCAGATAATCTCTGAGATTGATAATAAGTCTAAATGCTACTACTTTAAAAGAAGGCATTTCCTAAAATTTTCTGAAAATTATGTCTAATAAAAGTCAATCCCCGTAGAAAAAGGTTAACATGTTATCTGCAATGTAGCCAAGTATAACTAAACTGTATCCTACATACTCTGTTCCTTACAAATAAAAACAGAGGTGTGGCGTTTATCAAAAAAAATTATTGCAATTGCTACTATAGGTTGCTTCACATTCACAAGAGAGACAAGCTTTAAAAGACTGTACTACGAAATGGCATTTGATAAATTATACAAAGAGAGAGAAAAGTAAGGTTTTATTATAATAAGACTTGTTCTTGATTACAATAGAAAAGAGACTTATATAGCCAACAACCATATATAATAAAGAAAAATATCCTAACAAGGAAATTATTATAATAATGAAACTATCCAATAATATAATATCATTATATATGTTAACATCCCCCTCAAACTCACGATGTTGAATCGGGAGTTTGTCAACCAAGAGACGGAGCCACATAACCAAACATATCCAAAGCTGCAACACCAGATTCAAGAACATCCAAACAAATTCAAAAATAGAGTTACGAATCCAAACAAACCAAAAACTTTCAAACGAATCCAAAGACGCAACAAAAGAGAACACAACAACAAAAGATAAATCGTCCAAAGACGCAGCAACCCAAAAGAAAACAAATCAATCAAATCACCAAAGTAACAAATCTGCAACCATCGAAAATAATACCAAAACTGTATGCGAAACTGAATCCTAACCCAAAACCAAACTCCATGATCAACCCAATACAAACTCCAAATAACTGAATCCAAGTCAACGAACTGTATCCAATCCTTAGCCAAATAAAACTGTATCCCAATTCAAATTGTATCAAAATCTAATCAAATCCCGCGAAGGGCCAGTGTGCCTAGAGCACCAGATAAACTAAACCAATGTGCCTAGAGCACCAAATAAATTAAACCAATCCCTTAAAGGGCCAATGTGCCTAGAGCACCAAATAAACAAAACCAATTCCCGCGAAGGGCCAATATGCTTAGAGCATCAAATAAACTAAACCAATACCTCAAAGGGGTAATGTGCCTAGAGCAGCAAATAAACTAAACAATCCCTCGTAGGGCCAGTGTGCCTAGAGCACCAAATAAAATAAAATAAATGGCGAAAATGTATACAGATGTGCGTAGGGCTACCCCCATCATCAACACGAGAAAAAGAAAGGAAGATGAGAGTGAAAGAAAGGAAAAAAAATATCATCAAGGATCCAATATCATCAAAGTGAGACCGAGTGTGTGTATTAGACTCCTAGCCAAAACTAGCGGAAAAATTGTATGAAAGTTTCAACCATAATCAGCAGAAAAGTTGTATAAGAAGTCCCAACCAAAACCAGCAGAAAAAAAAATCAACCAAAATCAATTTTGGTTAGCCATGAGAAACCCAACCAAATCGAAAAAAAAACAGTAGTCATAATTAAAACTCAAAATCATCCGAGAAAAAGAAAAAAAATAGTCGATTTGAATAAGAAGAAAACGAGAAGAAATAATAATCATATCACATGTTTTAAACCCAACATGTGAAACCCAACCCGATATAAACCTATCGCGGATCGAATCATAGCTCTTGATATCATGATAAATTATATAAAAAGTGAGAAAAGTGAGGTTTTATTATAATAAGACTTGTTCTTGATTACAATAGAAAAGGGGCTTATATAGCCAACAACCATATATAATAAAAAAATATCATAACAAGGAAATTATTATAATAATGAAACTATCCAATAATATAATATCATATATATGTTAACAACATTATGAGAACAAATTTAGAAGAATTAGTTCATATTATTCAACTGGTTTATACTAGAAACTCACTGTCAGGGAAATGGTAGTCCCTAGTCAACCAATCATGATTTCATGAATCGACTAGCTGGTCTGACATGAGATTACCTTCAATTTTTAATAAATTAAATCTTGGGCTGGGTTTTGACCCAGTTCTGAACCATGGAATTTTCTTATGTGCCCAAAAATATTTTAACCCCGACTCAAATTCATGGTTCCGCCACTGATCGATAAAATGTTAAAGCACACACACGGCATATCATGCATAATCAGATCATTATTTGTAATAGTGCCTGAAATACAGCAGGGATGATGGCCTTGTTTACCTCATCTAGTCTAGGCTTAAAGAGAAGTTGTTCGCAATGACTTTTCCAAAAAGTGTGGCCGTTTTTTACCTAACATGATGTTCAACAGATACACATCTACAGGAAGACATGCATTCATAGATTGCAATCACACAGAGCTAGTCACCCATTACTAAGGTGAGTGACAGCTTACACTGCATCTGTGAGTATAGGTAGGGAACCAAGTTTTCATGAACCAAAAACATAGCAAACAAAACTTGATTAACATATAGTATCTAAATCTAAACTTCTACAAAAAATTAATGAAATTACTAATCAGTTTCTCTCTTGCACCTGCCTCCTTCTCAGTTTTTTGACAATCATCATCATGTTCAGCAGGACAACAAATATTGGAGGATTCCGGCTTCACCTTCTTAGTTAGTGCGAACAAAATTTCATCTACAGATCTCCTTTTACCCAAAACAGTATTAGTGTCTTCGTTGGGGTTTTGGTAGCCGGGAAAATGGACCTTAGGCTTGTCGAAATTCAATTCCCTTCTTCCACCTTCCTTTATAATTTTTTCACAATCATTGTTATACATAGATGGCCAACAAAAATCAGAGGGTACGGGCTTGGAATAACCAGTATTTAGTTGTTCTGATGGTGAAGTCGTAGTTACCATTACATTCTCTTCATCGTCGCTAATATCTACATATTCTACCTCATCACATAATTCAACAATTTCAGGTGTAGAATACCCTTGTTTTCCCTTATCCCTGTAACTCTTGGGCACTACTAAATTATGAGGACGTGTGTGAGTAGTATTAGCTTTCTCACAATCTTCGGAGACACCCTGATTACCATCAACAGTAGCACTATTCATTGTTGATGAACTCGCACTATCCACATTAGTATTCTTCTGCTGAGGCTTACAAGTACCCTGTACCGGATTTCTGTTATTCACTTTAGGACGCAGTTTAAGTTGAGGTTTTTTGGAACTGTCAAAGGTTATCTTGCAAAGAACAGTATTACATGGATTACTAATGCCCTCATTGATCCCACCAAGGCGATACTCATGCATCTTCCAATACCCTACCTTACTCAAATCCTGATCCGAATCATCATCAATTTCAAAAACTAACAATCTTTTCTCCCCAATAACATCACCATTGCAATCCGTGATCTCGTGGCGCTTTGTCTGTCCGTCCCAAGTTCCACAACCAGCTTTCTTAACGTAGTTGTCTTTAGAAAGCTTATTCTTTTTCTCAGCAGTGGCCTTCCTGGTTAAGTTTACAAAGGCATAAGTGACTTTTTCAAACTTTCCGGAAGTGACTTCGGAGAGGATCCAGGGATGGTTTTCGGGGTCGAAAACTTGCCATGGATTGGCATCAGGACCATAGAGTTTTTTCTCCTCCACCACACTGGAAGGTAGCTTCTGTCCAACAACTTTACGCTTCAAGTAACATGTTATGAGCTCCTTTTCGTAAGGGTTGAAACGATATCCATCAGGGATTTTGATACTTTCATCCATGGTTCACGCCTTTTTTATTTCGATACAATGTTTCTGATCGATCTTGGCGTGTTTGTGACCCCTATAATTTACAGGAGGAGGAGGACCCTACATGTTTTTCCTTTTTCTTTTGTAAATTCAAATCGGTTTTTTCGCAACCGTCTCCTATTCATGTTCAACGTTCTCCAATTCCAATAACGTATATTATATTTTCAAAATTTCGTAAATTTTTCATAATCCAATACCAATTATAATTGATCCACAATTTTTTTGAAGGGAATTTGATCTAGATTTTATACAAATTGAATATGATTCTAACAACAAATTAAATTTGATAAATATTTAACACCCAAAATATACAAGAATATAGTGAACTATAAACCTTATTAAATTACTTAATAATTAATCATTATTATCAAATTGTTGTGTTCTACATTTTTCCAATTTAACATTATAATTAGTAGACGGCGTTATAATTATGTATAAGCAGAGGTTAATAAGTTGATTATATGTCAGTTTCCAAAAAAAATGATTATATGTCATTTTAGGAAGGAGGTTTAAATTTGAGAATATTATCATAATATTATGAAAAATGCTAGTGGTACAAAATGAGTTATTAAAATAGTTACAAATGTCACATGTCACATATTTGTTGGTTAAATATAAATGACCCCCTACAGTTATATTAATAGCACCAATTGAATTAATTTATTATGCCACATCACATATGTCATGTCATTTTGCGACAATTTTTTGTAACATTTTTTGTGCCTCTAGCATTACTCTAATATTATTCAGTGTCTCACATCATATCTACTCTTGACAGATGATTATTACTTCTTATTAGCAACACAAATGGAAGCCACAAGTATGAAGAGTATTCTGCACAAGTATGAAACGATGTCTCAACTTATTAATTATAACAAGTCTGAAATTGTATTTAGTCTGAATACTTACACTGAGGATAGGACATTTGTTTCTGATTGTTTGGGAGCGAAACAAATGGAGAACCTGCTATTGCTCTGGGTTTTACATACAACATTTTAGGTTTTAGGTATACCGATGCGCGTAAAACAGAAGTATTTGGATTTCTTAGTGATCGAGTACAAAACAAATTGCAAGGCTGGTGGAATAAAGATCTCTCAAGGTCCGGAAAATTAACGTTGGTGAAGTTTGTTGCATAGACTATTCCAAATTTCTTGATGAGTCTCTTCCTCGTACCAGAATTTTTGTGTGATGGAGAAAAAAAGAAGAATGAATAGGTTAGAGTATAATAGGTAAATTTATTAGCTAAAAGACCATTAGCTAAAATTTTGTCCAATTATTAAGGATTTATATTTTCAGTGGTGTTAGCTATATTTATTAGTTGTATCCAAAATATTATTTTAAATTTAAGCTATTTATATTCAATACAGTTGAAAATAAATATTTAAATCAAAAATATTTAATGATAATATTTTTTTATATATTTATAAAAATATTTTAAAGTAAATATTATAAAATAAAAATTTATTAAAATTATAAATATAATAACATATTTAAAAATGGAAAAAATAAAATTAACAAACATTACTTACATACATATCATTTTTAACTAAAGCATAGTTAATATAATATTAGAATTTTTTATTTTGGTTAATAAATAAATAAAATTTAAAAATTATTTAAGGTATATTTGTTATAAAAAAAATTTATAAAAAAAATATAGGATAATATTAGGTTAAGTTTTAAACCATATTTTAAGCATGAAACTTGAGCTCACGTGCTTGATATAAAAAAATATACCTAACGACAGTGATCAAAATTTTACATATTAGGTATATTAGACCGCCAAATAGACATTATAGCTAAGAGATAGATGGAGATGCTTTTAGTGGATCTTATGATAGTGGTGTAAAATGGATTACCCGAAAAAAAAATATTATGTACCTAAGGAGTACTGGGTTTTTGATGCATTTTTTATGCACAAAAATCGGATCGGAACGGATTTTGAAAAATTTGAATTATTTGAAATCAAATGGGGCCGAGTTTTTTTAAATATCGGGTCGGATCGGACCAGATTTTCATTCAAAATAATTAGGTTCGTTTAGACCCGCGAGTCGGGCCGGATCAGGCCGGACCGGGCCACCGAATTTTTTTAATAATTTTAATATTATTAATATTAATTTCTTAGTAATATTAAATGATTTTCATATTTTTTTTATTGTATTTACAAGTTTAGACTTTTATATCTACATACACAGTCTTGATTAGTATTTAGAACATTTTCTTCATGGTATAACTTAAATTAATATAAAATTTAAAATTTACATCTTTGTAATTCTATCTTAATATATTTGAATTTTATTCAAAATTATATTAGAATTTTAAGATTTTTATTTAAAATTATATTTAATTAATATCTTGTTCAATATCTTAATATATATAAAGGAAAACCCCTAGGAGCTCCAAAATCATCTGAAAATTATTTATCTATTTTTCTAGAACTCCTCTATTTTATTTCAATTAAATTAAATTTCCTTATATACATTCGAATTAATAGGGAATGTAATAAATTTTTAGAAGACAATCCTATATAGAATTTGTTTATTCGAAATAATAGGGAAGATTATAAATATTTACAAAGTCAATCCTATTTAGCATTTGTTTATTCGAATTACTAGGGAAAATAATAAACATTTAGAAATTATTTATATATTTTTCTAGAGTTTCTCTATTTTAATTCAATAAAATTAAATTTTCTTATATACTTTCGAATTAATAAGGAACATAATAAATATTTAGAAGTCAATCCTATTTAGGATTTGTTAATTCGAATTAGATAATAAATATTTAAAAGTCAATCATATTTAGAATTTGTTTATACAAATTAATAGGGAAAATAATAAATATTTTGCAGTCAATCCTATTTAGAATTTGTTAATTCGAATTAATAGGAAGATAATAAATATTTAGAAGTCAATCATATTTATAATTTATTTATTCAAATTAGTAGGGATGATAATAAATATTTAGAAATTAAATTTATTTAAAATTTTATGTAGAATTAAAAATATTTAGATTTTTGACAGTAGGGCGGCTTAAACTAAATTTTACCTAAATCATAATAAAATTTTAATAAATATTTAGAAGTCAATCATATTTAGAATTTTTTTATTCAAATTAATAGGGAAAATAATAAATATTTTGCAGTCAATCCTATTTAGAATGTGTTAATTTGAATTAATAGGAACACAATAAATATTTAGTAGTCAATCATGTTTAGAATTTATTTATTCGAATTAGTATGAAAGATAATAAATATTTAGAAGTCAAATTTATTTAAAATTTTATGTAGAATTAAAAATATTTAGATTCTTGACTGTAGGGCGGCTTAAACTAAATTTTACCTCAATCATAATAAAATTTTATTATTATTTTGTTTGACGGGAGAGCGGCTCAAACTAATTTTTATTTAATTATAATATTAGTTTATATTAGAATTTATCTAACTAATCTTTTTTTATTACAACAGGTGTCGGCCTAACAAAACATCATAATTAGTACGATTATTATCGACTTATAAAGAAGTGATATAAACTGGTATCACGAAGAAAAATGTACGCCATTTTGTTATGTTATGTATATTATAACATGTGTCGGCCTAAAAAGCGTGACAAAAAAATGAGCAATAATTATGAATATTTTTTTTATTATAGTTCATGTTTTCTTAAATAATTTTCCTATTAAATTTTTTAAGAATTTTTTTTAGGGCCGCTGCGCAGCGCGGCTTTGTCTACTAGTCTTTATATATAAAGAAAAACACTCGGGAGCTCTAGAATCGCTTCAATCATATTTATCTTTTTTTAGAGCTCCTAAGTTTTAATTCAAAAAATTAAAACCTCCTTATTTAGGTCCTATAATTTAGAAAATAAATTCCAAGTTCATATAGAGGTAGAAATAAAATAAAATCCAATTTTATATAAAATAGAAAACTTCCTTATTTAGCTCATATATTTTAGAAATAAATCCAAATTTATATAGAATTAGAAATAAAATCCAAGTTTATATAGAAGTGGAATTTAATCAAAATTCTATTTAATTGAATAATAAAGTTTTATTAAGATCCTATATATATGGACATAAATAGTTTTTTTTTTTAAAAAAACTTTTGATCGATTGATGATTCTTTCAACAATTTTATTAATTTTTTATTTTCTTCGTTTTGCAGGTAGATGGATTTTTTTTTAAATCATAAGGGACTTACATATATGTACATAACTATGTTTATTATCTATATATTTGTTCATATATAGATGTTCTGGTGGAGCAATAACTCAATTTGGAGGTTAGTTGAAATCTCTACTCATATACTTTAGAGCATGTAATTTATGTTATTATGCTATAATATAATTTATTGGAAAATGGCATCAGCTTCTCTCTCCAAAGACAACGGCTCTGTGGGTGCTAACAACGGGAAGAAAATTCAGAATTGAGGGGTTGAAGCAATTGAATCCAAGACGGCTAGAAGGGAGATTCAGGTTGAAGCAATCAGAAAGGTCAAAGGATACGATGGCGAGCGAATTCTCAAGGATTTTATTTGAGCGCACAAGGACCTTTTGGACAAAGAGACAAGCGAAAGCTTTTTCAAAGGAGATAAGCACGCAGTTACGGAAGCTCTTAACCATATCCATTGGAGAAGCTTGAGAGCTAGAGGAGGATTGGAGTGGAGAGAGAAATGAAAAGATTCAGAAAAAGCTCAGGATGTAAATGGATTTTCGTCAACAACTATGACTTATGCTCAAGCATTACAAAATAAGGAGGAAAGATTTGAAAATAGCAAGTCTAAAGTGGATAATGGGGATTGGAAGGTAGTACAGAGGAAAAAGAAATCGGGAAGGGAAAGATCAAACTCAGGATTTACGATTTTCTTATATAATATTCCGGAAGAGTGTAAAGCTAGTGAGATATGGAATTGTTTCAAGGATTCTGGAATTATATTGGATATAATTTTTCCTATAAAGAGGGATAAAAAGGGTAAAATGTTTGGTTTTGTCAAAATAACTTTAGAATTGGAGGCTGGTACAATCATTGTCAATGCTAAGGAAAAGAGGGGTTTAGGCTCTAAGATAAAAATGAGTCTTAATGAAAAGAAAGGTTTTAGGGGGCAGGAATTAGGAATTAGTAGATCACCTATTTTTAGTGGTGCTTCGAGCAAGCAGAAATGGTTAAGGGAAGATCTTGGTAATATAAAAAAGAGTGTGCCGAAGTTCAATGTTAAAAACAAGATTGATAAGAAAGAGAAAGAATTGGGTGCAGAGATGTTTGAATACATCGAAGCTATGGTAGACAAGGATATAGAGGAGGGTCTATATGATACCAAAGTGGCTTTTTCCAAAGTTGATGAATCATCGGGTTCTTTGCAGAATAAGCTAAGAGCTGAAGGTATTACACATGTCAATGTAGTTGGGTTAACCTATAGAAAGTTTCTGCTAGCTAACATGGGTGAGAACTGATGTTTGGGGGAGTTTGTAACACCCCAGTCCCACATCGAGGAGATTTGGAACTTTTGTTTTGGATGGGAGTCGAACCCATGTAAATTATTTGTAAATTTGCCATATCATACACTTGAGCTAGAGACACATTTGTTTAATTCTTGATAACATCAAGTGTTGAGTTAGAGCTTCCTTATGTATGCTGAGTGTGTCTTATTCTATATTTAATTTGATATTTATTTTAATATATCTATAAAATAAAATGATTTGAGACTTGATTAAATAACTCATTTCTATATATTAACTTTATACTTGGGCAAAACAACAAGAGTATATATTTTTTAATTGTACAACTTTTTATTTATAGTTAAATTTAAGGTTCTCAGACAACTTTAATAAAAAAATTCGTTTTAAACCCAAAATTCTTGTGTAACATAGCCAACTTTATCTAGTCAACGAACCGAAACATGATCTTATAATCATAGTAATTTTAAAAATAATTTTTTCTCCGTAACCATTAAACCATGTTAGCCTCTTTATACTAATTTTATAAAAGAATAATGTAGGATATTCATAAGTATAAAATATACATTATCGATAGACGAACATTCGATAAATAAATAAACTCATCAAATAAATGAATAATCTCGATAAATAAAAAATTACATTCCCGAATGTATTCATTCATCGAGATTTTATTGTAATGTTTGTGACTGTTCTAGGGATGAGTAAATCCGAACCAAAAACCGAAACCTAAACCAAAACCGAACCAAACCACACCATTAAAAACCGAACCAATTAATAACCAAACCGAATAAAAACTGATCTGATAATATGGTTGCTGTTTGGTTTTAATATTTTTTAAATCGAATACAAATCGACCAAAACAAACCTTTCACAAATTTTCAACATATCTATAATTCACAAATCATTTGATTACCCTCAATTTCCATTAAATACAAATGCATGAGAATTTGACTAGATAACTATAACTTACAGTCCTTGTAGCTTTACCATCCTTAAAGTTTGATATCAGCTTCAGTCTGTATATCCTTCAGAATCTAAGCAGTTGTAGATCTTTGACTTGGCTTCAATTTCTGATCTCTTTGATATCAGGAGTTGTTAGGAGATAGTTCTTCAAAAGTGTTCTCTCAGCATATTCAAGTTCATTGACCATTCTCCTTTTAGCATTTTTCAGTTCAACTGTATCATCACCAGTTTGAAAGATAGCAGCCCTGAGATCATTTATTTTAGCTTTTCTTATATCCTGATCTAGTCTGATGATATAGGCTTTATCAGACTCTAGATTGAATTCAAGTCCCTTAATACCAGAAAATGTAGTGATGATTTTAGCAGTATTATGCTTCATTTCAACAATATCTCCACTGTGAGATCTGTACTTAGGACAATATGGGCTGTCAGACTTTACAGAGTAAAGTCTCTTCAGTCTTTGAATGTTTAATTTTAAATAACCTGCAGCACCATCTGTTGATCTGTTTTTCACTTGAAGTAGAAATAGAACATGTTCCAGTTCTTCAAAATACTTCAATGAAATAGCATTCTCCCTGATCTGGAATACCCTCCCATCTGTCATAAAGTATAACATGATATCTTCTTTCAAAACAGAGTGGTAAACCATTTGTACAGATTCAAGTTGATTCAATTGTTAGGTCACACACACTGTAGAGGGGGGTGAATACAGTGTATAGCACAATCAAATCGAATTCTAATAACACAAGTAACAGAAAATAGACTTTATTCAAAGTAATAAATTCTGTTACAGTATGGAACCGTCCTCTCTCAGTGATGAACAAATATCACGAGAGCTGCTAGGGTTACAATGAATAATATTCTCGATAATGATAACACTTATAGTGTAAATCCTATGTCTGTGTTTATATACTACACAGTTTCAAGCTAATCACTAATTGATATGGAATATAATTCTGCTTCCTAAAATATATCAATCAGATATCTTTTCTTCCAAGTATTCTATTCTTCATAGAATTCCTTCTTCATGCATATCTCTTCTTACGTTTGTCTTGATCTTCTTTTCCTTTCAATCAGCCGCCTTCCTTATCTGAACGTTTCCTTTAAGTCCTAATATTATCTTCTGATAAATATCTCCTGAACCTTAAGTACTGATAACTTAAGTTCTGACTTCAGTATAAGTGCTGATTTTAGTTAAGTACCGATTTGTCCTGTTTAAGTAAAATCTGAAAACTAAACATAAATCATATTAGTCATGACATTATCAAATATATCTAACAATCTCCCCCAACTTGTAAATTAGCATAATATACAAGTTTAACAAATATTTGATGATGTCAAAAACATTAAGTACAAATACATGAGAATTTGACTAGATAACTACAACTTACAGTCCTTAAAGCTTTACCAACTTTAACTACTGATAACAACTTCAGTCTGTATTCATATCAGAATTTGAGCAGTTGTAGATCTTGACTTGGCTTCACTTTCTGATCTCTCTGATGTCAGGAGTTGTTCTGTGATAGTTCTTTAACAAACAGCTCTCAGCATATCTGAGTTCATCAATCATCCTCCTTTTAGCATCTTTAAGTTCTGCAGAATCTTCACTAGTTTGAAAGATAGCAGCCCTGAGATCATTAATTCTAGATTTCCTTATGTCCTGATCCAGTCTGATCAAATATGCCTTGTCAGACTCAAGATTGAATTCTACAGCCTTATAACCCAGAAAGGTAGTTATAATCTTAGCAGAGTTAGGCTTCATCTCAACAATATCACCCTTGTGATCTCTGTACCTTGGAAGATATGTGCTGTCAGACTTTACAGAATAAAGCCTTTTCTGTCTCTGAATTTGATTCTTCAAATAGTTTGCAGCACTTTCTGTTATTCTGTCATTCACTTGAAGTAAGAATAATACATGTTCCAATTCTTCAAAATACTTCAGTGGAATAACATTTTCCCTTATATGATAAACCCTACCATCTGTCATGAAGTACAACAAGATGTGTTCTTTCAAGTAGGTATGGTAAACCATCTGTACAGATTCTAATTGATTCAATCTTTCAGGAGTTGCTCCAATACCTGGTTCACTTAAGGAAGTTGGATCATTGGTTGTGTTCTGTACTCTTCTTTCATCAGCACTACCCAATCCAGATTTATCTCTTGCTTCCTTTCCAGTAACCACTCTTGCTTCAAAACCACTTGATGCAGTCTTCAAAGGTTGAGTCTGTTTGGCTTTGGTGAATCCTGGTAGGAGTAACTTTGAGGCTTTAACATGAGCAATGTCAGAGGTTTCCTTTTCCTTATCTTCTGATATCAAGTCAACTTGAGCTATGTCAGAGGTTACTTGCTTCTTTGTAATATCAGAACTAACTATATCTTGACTCTGAATAACTTGAGCCATGTCAGAGGTTGTCTTAGAAATCTTCCTTGAAGTCAGAATAAGATCAGCATCTTCAACAGTAATTTCTTCATCCACAGGAGGCACATAAACCTTTATAGGTTCACCAACTTTTTCTTTGCCCTTGGATCTATCTGTAATTGTGATTTGACCTTGGTTGCTTCAGGATTTGTCCATTCTTTTATCACAATGCTTTTGGTCTTAGGAAGTTTCTTTTTACCAACAGAAGCTTCAGAATTAGAATTGACTTTTTCTGACTTAAGTCTAGCTTCTTCTTCCATCAGACTCTCAAAGTCCATTCCTGGATTTTCCTTAAGAAATAACTGTCATGATATTTCTTCATCAAGATCTAAAAGTTCATCAGAACTTATCCTTTTACTATTATCAGAAGTAATTCTTTTTCCAGTATTAGAACTTGTTCTATGACCTGTAGCTTCAGCTCTTCTTGATGAGAAACCACTACCTTGACCATGACCTCCACCCATTCCAGAGTTTCCATGGTCATCTTTTTCATCATCCTTCCCCTTCAGTGTCTTAACAGTTTTGCATTTGGACTTAATTACCTTCTCCCCCTTTTTGGCATCAGCAGGTAAGAGAAGAGAGACAAGCAATTCCAGTGAGGATTGAATTTCATCGAGTTGAGATTGCTGAGAAGCTTGATTTTTCAAAATATCATCAATCTGAGACTGTTGCTTCTCTTGGGTCTTCTCAATGTAAGTAACTCTGTCAAAGGTAGGTTGAAAGAAAGTTTTCTTGTCAATTTTCTTAGTCGTTTCTTGCTTGAGAAATTCTTCCTGAATTTTATGTAACTCTGCATGAGTTGTTGAATGTAGACCTTGCAGATGTTTAGTACTCAATGCAGTGACTCGAAGCTGTGTCTTAAAATCATCATTAATTAGCATCTCATCAGCTTTCACCAAGTGCTCAGCAAGAATTTTTCCAGATGGAACAAAGGTAACTGTGTTCCATTCCTTAGTCCACTCCTGTCCTCTAGGAGTTTCACTCCAAGGTACTGGTGCTTCTCCTCGAACAAACTTCCTGACTAGTTCAGATTTAGAACCGGTTTATAGAGGTGCATGTCCTGAAGGACCAGCTTCATCAGCATCTGCATTTATAGCAACATCACCAGTATCATCAGCATTTGCAGCATCAAAACTGACAGAATCAGCATCTTCTGTTAAAAGAACAGTATGAGAAGCAATTGAGACTTCAACATCCTCCTCTAAGTGCTGATCTGCTTCCAAGTTCTGATCAACATCCATAGTCTGATGCTCATCTATATTCTGATCATCAATATCTAGATGCAGAGAAGGTGTTGCAGACAATTCTGGAGTTTCAGTAGCATCAGTAAGTGGTGTTGTTGATGGATTTATTGCTGTTGGAGCTTCTAAATAGAGAACCTCAGGCACAACTAGATTGTGAATATCAATTTCAGCACTTGTGCCCGGGTCTTCAGTAGATACTGGTTCATGTACAGGAGACACAGGTGGTGTAGATGCTTTATCTGTAGCAGTAGCTTCATGAGTTGGTGATAATGAAGATGGAGATGTAGTAGCTTCAGTAAATTCTGGCTCTTTTGAGATCAGAGATTTCTGATCTCCTTCCTTAGCTACTGCTTCCTCATCATCTGAAGCTGGCCTGTGAGCTCTCTGTTTCTTTCTTTTCTTTGACGGTGTAGATTCCTGGGGAGTTTCAGCATAAGATATTCTTCTAAGCCTTTTGAGAAGCTTAAATCCCCCAATTCCAGTATCCTTCTGAGAAGAGACCTTCTCAGCTTCTTGTATAACAGGTTCTGATACAGGAACCTGTTCCTCACTATCTGACTCATCTCTCAGAACAAACTTCCTTCTCTTCTGTGTTGTCTGAAGTACAGTCTTTGTCCTCTTGGGCTTGGAATATGAAGGCTTCACAGTATGTGCTGATGATGAAGGTTGAGGTAGCTGTGAAGTTTTGAGATATGTTCTGACATAAGGTTGAGTAGATTGAGGTGTATGTGTGGTATGTTCTAATGGTTGTTGAGTTGTCTGGGTGGTGATGGTGGGTTCTACATCAGGGTAAATAGATCTGTAGGTTAGAGGATCAGCATTTACCAAGATCTGTTTTCAGACTGAGGTATCTGTAAGGGTCTAACCACCGTTTTCTTAAGGTCAGCATTTACCAAGTCATTAAAAGCACGTTTTGCAAGTTTAAAAGGTGGAAATAAAGAACTGGCTGGTTGGGGTTCATTAGCACAGCAAAAGGTATATATAAGCTGACATAATCTAGCAAAGTAAACTACATTTCTATCCTCTGTCATCCTATCCCCAATAAAGCCTAGTACAACACTTGCAAAATCAAAATGAGTTTGGTGAATAATAGCATACCCGATGTGCTGACTCATGATTGGAATGGCATCAAAGTTGGAACACTTATTGCCAAATGCTTTAGTGATGCAGTCGAAGAAAAAGCTCCATTCCTTTCTGATATGTGCTCGTTTCAACTGTCCAAACTTGACCAAACTCTTCTCATACCCCAAATTGGCCATGAGCTGCTGTAACACTGGTTCCTCCGCTGTTGAGAAAATGCAACCTTCTAGTAAATGTAGAGCTTTGCGAACTGCTCCAGGAGTTACCACATGTTCTACCTCATTTACTTCGAAAATAATACTTGGAGTACCAGTAGCACCACCATTGTCAAAATGCCCAGTCCGCCAAAACGTCAGAACTTGTTGGCTGGAAATGACTTGAGGCTGGGTCAATGCATACCCAATTTCACTGTGTGCTAGAAGATCTTGCACAAAGTGCAACTCAGACGGAGCTTCATCATGATTTAAGATTGCAGCATAGTTGTTTGGAACGAACTTGGCTCCATCTATGATCAAATCCTTAGGTGCCATGAGAAAAATTGAGAATTAAGGTTGCCTATAAGGTGTTTGATAAAATGTCTGTATGAAAAACAACGTCAGGAGATGAGAGAGAATAGAAGTAAAGAAAGATGAAGTGTGAAAGTAAATAAAAGATTTTACAATCTTCTCTCTCTTTTACTTATACACGGTAAAAAAATAACCGTTGGACACCTGTCAGACATGCAGCAGTAAAGAATAATTAATGGGCATGAGAAAACAGTAATCATTACTTATCACATGCAGTTTTTCAAGGAAAAACCATCCCACTATCCAAGTAATCCCATTAATCAAGGTAATTCAGTTTTAATTTAAAATTTAAACTGTTCCCACTTATTAAATCATTTTTACTACGAAACCAATATTCTGTAAAATTATATCAGGTGAGAGAATGACCAAAAAATAAATCAAGGAATCAGGTACTACCACGTCAGAATCAGAACTTGATTTGTATCAGTAATAAAATGGTCATCAGAATATGGATAAATCAGGATTTAAAAATGCATCAGAATTTCAAACAACTCAAAGACAACATCTTGCAAAAATATAAAAATTCCATTAATATATTAAGAGAATACATTCATGAAATTGAAATTACAGCACAATATTACAAGAGTGTCCTAAGCTACAAAGCCTATTTCTTCTTCCTACTCTCTACAAACAGAACAGCGAGACGAATGATTCGCTCTTGCTGTCGAAGAGCTTCCAGCCGTGCTTCTTCCAATCGCTCAACATGGCGATGGTAATCCATATAAAAGAACAAGAGGTCTGTCAGAACCTCTTGGGGAATAGAGTCCCAAACATTATCAGGAATAGCAGTAACATGCCATTCCTGCTGCCACTCTGGACAGCTCATGGTGAGAGAAAAAGTATCATAGTTTAGAGCTAAGTTGTAGTTCACCATGATTGTGATGAGAGAGAAATAGATGAGAGTAAGAGCTTGAAAGTTTGAGATAAAATGAGAGCAAATGATAGAAAATGAGAGATGTACTGACTGGAGTGAATTGTTGGTTTATATAGGCAATGGAATGCCAGGAGACGCAAGTACAATTTAATACGGACAGGTAGAAATACTTCTACCTCGTCTCCCTAGCTGAGGAGAATAAAAACAGCCATTGGAAGTGTAAAACGGGGTTTGATACGCACAAGAAACAAGTAAAAATTACTGTGCATGGACGTGTACCATTAACCCTAATTGTATTAACTGTTAATATTCCACTCAAACATAGTCTGATTTATAATAAGACTGTTTCAGATTTTAACCACAAATAAGTCAAGTAAAGAATCAGAATTTAATATTAGCACTTAGACTTATATGAGAACTTAACAGTCATCAAAACATGATTTCTTAACTCGAAAATTTGAATGACTATTTCTGTAATTCTTCACACAAATCTGATTTCGGTTCTTCAGAACTTAATCATCAGAACTTCCATCAGAACCCGTCCTCAGAATTTATGCAATCTGACACATAAACTGGTCATCTAAAACAACATTGATCGCCACCGTAATTGTTATCATTCATATGGAGTGTTAGTGTGTGCATTAAGCTAAATATCAGACAAAGAGTAAAGTCTGATTCACTTCAGTACATCTTAGAAATAAAGCATAACTAAGAACTTTACTTAAAATCTGTCATTATTCTGAAGCCTACTATTGAATGAGTTCATGCATAAGTCCACCTCAACTGTTTTGTGCTTATTTTATGCATCTTTTAAAATTCCATTTTACAGTGGCTTCTCAGTGTAAGTGAGTCATGACTGCTTATCAGAATTTATACTATTATTAGTGTATTTCTCCAGTAATCATAGAGTATGAAAAGTCACCAAGAAAAATATTTATTTTTGCTTTTTCTGATGCATATTACTTAATACCAGCAATGCACTTGGGTCGTCCCTTCCACATTTTTACTCTAGATCTCAAAGGAGTACCTAATTTTTATTCCCTTTTCTTTTCCTTTTTCTTTTGATAAGTGAGGTTTATCAGCACTTGGTACATCCATCAGATTTACTAACATCAGAACTTAACAGATAAGAAGTACTATTCTAGTTTTTGACTTAGTAATAAGATAGACAAAGTAAACGTGACTAAGCTCAATATCAGAATTTGCTTGTGTCAATAGATTTCCACATAAATAATTACTTCTAACATGGGATTTCTAGTATGTTAAAGACTACTAGGTCAGCATCTAGCACAGTTATCCTCATAGGATTGAATAGTCACAGAAACAGTCATTTCACTATCAAAGTTTAGAAATTCACAACAGACAACAATCAATACTTAATCAATTTTCAATTAGGCACAGAATACACAAAGAGAGTAATATCTGTAAATACTGATCATAAAGTCTGATGTATCAGAACAAAACTAAACAGATTTAGATAAAGAACCTGAAACCATTTCAAGTTCATTTACCAATCTTGTAAAAGTAGCTTCACACAGTGGTTTTGTGAAGATATCTGCTAGTTGTTGATCTGTTGGAACAAAGTGCAATTCCACTGTACCTTCATCCACATGTTCCCTTATGAAGTGGTACCTAATGCTGATATGCTTTGTCATGGAGTGTTGAACTGGATTACCTGTCATAGCTGTTGTGCATATGTTGTGTACTTGATGATTTCATAAACAAAACATCTAGGTGGATTTTACTTAGTGAAATAATGTAGCACTCGACGGATAAGAATTATAGTCCCGACGGATAACTCATTATAGTCCCGACGGTTGTTAACTTATTATCCATCGAGTCAGTAGCTTATGTAATAATAAGTCTGTAGCACAGCTCTGTATACATCTTTGTATAGATTCTGTAGTAGCCTATAAGTCATGTTGACTTTAACTAGATATGCAGAATAGATTGATTAATTGTATATAAATGATGTCTTGTAATTCTACATAAGTGAAATGAAGTCAAGTGCCAAAATAACTACAAACGGATGATTAAAAAAGCCATCGACGGATGATCAAATGACTATCAACGGATGTTTAATATAGCAGTCGACGGATGATCAATGAAGCCATCAACGGATGTTCGGAAAGTCGACGGATGATCATATATCCAACGGATGTTCATAGAATCCAACGGATGATCATATAAAGAATTCAAATAGCAGTTGAACAGTGAAAGCTTAGCACATCCGTCGAGATGTATACAAATCTACTGTGGAAGCCCATTAACTGGGTAATAGAGGACGAAAAGCAGCAAAGCTTAAGACTGATAGTTTTTATATTTATTCAGCCTTTTTGACTTTGTAATCTTGGTAATATATAAACCAAGAAAGTAGCAAATAGAAAAAAGAAGTGTTGAGACACAAAAACAGAGAAATCTTTGTAAGCAAAATCCTTAGCATTTCCCTGTATTCTCAGCAGTTCGATTTGTAAGCAGCTGTGAGCATTCTTGCACACAGAGTCCTCTCGATATATAATATATATCTCTGGTGGAATTGTTTAAATCCACCAGAAAGTTTTTAAAGACTCTTGTTTTTAATTACTTATGTTTTGATTTAATTAAGTTTCTATTCCGCATTCTGCTAATCAAAACATTTATATCTATATTCGAGTTGAACATTTTTATTTCGAGAAAAAGGTTCAAGAATTCCATTCAACCCCCCTTCTGTAATTCTTGCTATATTGTTAAGGGACTAACAATTGGTATCAGAGCAAGCTCTTAATCTACAAAGAGTTTAAAGATCAAAACAATTCAGCAAGATGAACAAGAAAGATGTTGGAGTCAAGATTCCTTTTCTAGATAAAGATAATTACCATCATTGGAAGGTAAAGATGCATCTTCATATGCTTTCTCAAGATGAGGCCTATGTGGACTGCATAGAAAGAGGTCCTCATGTTCTAATGAGAGCTGCAACAGGAAATGAGCCATCTGTTCCCAAGCCAAGGCATGAATGGTCTGATCCTGACATTGAACAAGTCTGGAAGGATAAAAAGGCCATGAACATTCTGTTCAATGGAGTTGATGCAGACATGTTTGACAACATTATAAACTGCAAAACTGCCAAGAAAGTCTGGGATACTATACAGATAATCTGTTATGGCACTGAGCAAGTTAGAGAAAATAAAATACAGCTCTTGATTCAGCAATATGAGCATTTTAACAATGAGGAAAGTGAGTCACTCACTGACATTTTTAGTAGATTTCAAAAACTACTAAATGCGCTTAAGTTGCATGGAAGAGTCTATCAGACTAAAGACTCTAATCTGAAATTTCTCAGATCTCTTCCAAAGGAATGGAAACCAATGACAGTCTCATTGAGAAACTCACAAGATTATAAGGAGTTTACTTTGGAGAGACTGAATGGTATCCTGAAGACCTATGAGCTTGAGATAGAGCAGGATGAAAGGATGGAGAGAGGAAAGAAGAAAGGAGGATCCATTGCACTAGTTGCTGATTTGGAAAAGGAGAAGGAAGTGAAGATGGAAGCTGTAGAATCAACTTCAAAGGTCTGTGAGAATAAGGGCAAGGGGCTTGCAGCAGAAAGTGAAGATTCATTGAGCCAAGATGACATGGAGGACATTGATGAGCACCTAGCATTTCTTTCCAGGAGATTTGCCAAGCTCAAGTTCAAAAAGAACTTTGGAGCAGCCAAGCCAAATAGAAACATGGTGGATAAGTCAAAATTCAAATGTTTCAAATGTGGCTTGGCAGGGCATTTTGCAAATGAGTGTAGAAAGTCAGATTCCAGTAAGAAAAGGTTTGAGTCTGTGGATTATAAGTAAAAATACTTTGATCTACTCAAACAAAAGGAAAGGGCTTTTATTACACAAGAAAATGACTGGGCAGCAGATGGTTTGGATGAAGATGAGGATGTCAACTATGTCAATCTAGCCCTAATGGCCAAGTCTGATGAAACAGAGACAAGTTCCTCAAGCAATCAGGTAATTACTACAAACCTTGCACATTTATCTAAAGCTGAGTGTAATGATGCCATAAATGACATGTCTACAGAATTATATCATTTGCGTGTTACACTTAAGTCTCTTACTAAAGAAAATGCTAAAATCAAAGAAAATAACTTGTTTTTAAGTGAGAGGAATAATGTGCTTGAGTCTCAGTTTATTGATTTTGAGAAATTAAGAATTGAGTGTAAGATTGCTAAGGAGGAATTAACCGAGTCCTTGAAAAAGGAAGAGATTTTAAAGAAGCAGCTCGAGCATGAACAAGAGGTGATTAAAGCATGGAAAACATCCAGGGATGTCCATGCTCAAATCACCAAAGTTCAAGGAATTGACTCTTTTTGTGATGAAGCCTGGAAAAAGAATAAAGAGAAACTAGAACTTAATTTGGTAGATGGGTTGCTGACAAATCTAGACTCGACGGATGATGAGGATTATCCGTCGGATAACAAAAAGTGTTATCTGTCGAAAGATGAAAATCCTCATCCGTCGTCTATGAGCAAGCCCATTAGCAAAGCCAAACTAATCAAGCTAAATGAGAAGTATGGGTCTGTTTCGAAGAACTTTGTTTCAGGAGAGTCAAGCCAAGTCAAGAAAGGGAGAAAGGCTAATGTTGGTCACACGACTGTCAAACAGTTGAGTGACATACTTGAGAAAATTGAGGTAAAAACAGAGACTAAAAGGAAAAACAATAAGAATGGTAAAGTAGGGATTAACAAACATAATAACTACACACCTGATAAATATGTTCCTAGAAAAATCTGTGTCAAGTATGGTAGTGTAAATCATCTGTCTGTTAATTGCAAATCTGCCATGCCTACTCCCATGTCTGTTCAGTCTCAATTTCCTAACATAAATGTCATGCCTCCCATGCCTGTTACTGCTATGCCTACACATAATATGAATGCACAGTTTTCTAATATGCCATTTGCACCTAATCCATATTATGCTGCATACAGTATGCCTCAAATGCCATTTAGCATGCCTTACTGGAATAACATGTTTACACCAAGCATGCCATTTCCTGTTAGCCATAATATGCATGATAATTCTACTGCATTAAATGATTTCAAAGGCCCAACCCAAATGACTAAGGAAGAATCTGAAATTCCTAAGTCAAATGAGTTAAGACCTAAGAAAAAGAAGAAGAAAGCTAACAAGGCAGGACCCAAGGAAACTTGGGTACCAAAATCAACTTGATTTGATTTTGATGTGTGCAGGGAAACAGAAGGAATCTTTGGTACTTGGATAGTGGTTGTTCAAGACACATGACTGGTAATTCAACCCTGCTCACAGAGTTTAAGGAGAGAGTTGGTCCAAGTATTACTTTTGGAGATGACAGCAAGGGTTATACTGTGGGATATGGCTTGATTTCAAAGGACAATGTCATCATTGAAGAGGTTGCCTTAGTGGATGGTCTCAAACACAATCTGTTGAGTATCAGCCAGCTCTGTGACAAAGGCAATTCAGTAACCTTCAATAAAGAAGCCTGTGTTGTGACTAATAATCAAAGCAACAAAGTGGTTCTCACTGGTGTGAGAAGAGGAAATGTGTACCTAGCTGACTTCAACTCAACTAAAAAAGAATCTGTAACTTGTCTTCTCAGTAAAGCAAGTCAAGATGAAAGTTGGCTATGGCACAAAAAGCTATCCCATTTAAACTTCAAGACCATGAATGAGCTGGTAAAGAAAGAACTAGTAAGAGGCATTCCTCTAGTGGAGTTTACAAAGGATGAAATGTGTGATGCCTGCTAAAAAGGGAAGCAGATCAAAGCATCATTCAGGAAGAAACTTGATTCAGCAATTGAAGAGTCTTTACAACTGCTTCACATGGATCTGTTTGGACCAGTCAATGTATTGTCAATATCAAGGAAAAGATTTTGCCTAGTAATTGTATATGATTTCTCAAAGTTCTCCTGGACATATTTCTTAAAGTCTAAAGATGAGGCTAGTGAAATCATCATCAATCACATAAGGCAAGTCAACAATCATCCTGATTTCAAAGTTAGAAGAATCAGGAGTGACAATGGAACTGAGTTCAAGAATTCTGTCATGAGAGTATTTTGTGAGGAGAATGGGATTCTGCATGAGTTCTCAGCAGCAAGGACTCGACAACAGAATGGAGTAGTGAAAAGGAAGAACAGATCACTCATTGATGCTGCAAGGATAATGCTTGAAGAATTAAAATTACCAACATATTTCTGGGCTGAAGCTGTAAATACTGCATGCTACACTCATAACATTTCTCTGATTAATCAAGCAAGATGCATGACACCTTATCAATTGTTCAAGAACAAGAAGCCAACTCTAAAATTTCTTCATGTCTTTGGCTGCAAATGCTATATCCTGAGAAATCAAACCGATCATAATGGGAAGTTTGATGCTAAAGCAGATGAAGGAATTTTTGTTGGATATGCTGTTGGTAAAGCATATAGAGTCTACAATCTAAGAACCAACATTGTTGTGGAATCTATACATGTTATGTTTGATGATAAAAAGATTGAAGGACTGGAAGATGGAGATCACCATGAGAGCCTCAAATTCGACAATGTTGAGATGGTTAGTGATGAAAGTGATGATGAGAGTGATCAGGAAACAGTGTCTAAGGATAATGCAGACAAATCTACCACCAATGAAGCATAAAACTCAACATCCGTCGAGTTGCATAATGCTTCATCCGTCGGGAGGCAATCTGTGTTATCCGTCGGAAGACAACCTGCCTCATCCGTCGGTACTCAAAACTCACCATCCGTCGGGTTATCAAAAGGAGCAGGAAGTCAAGGTAGATCACCTATAGAAAGTACCCCTTTCTCAAATCAAAGATCCACAAACTCAGGGGGAGTTTCTAGCAATCAAAACTCAGTCACACATCAAGACAATCTTGAGGTCTCTTCATCTAGAGCTAATCTACCTCAACGAAGGAAATGGACAAAAGATCACCCCTTTGAACTTATTATTGGTGATGTTTCTTCTAGAGTTCAAACAAGGAGAGCAACTCAGGAAGAATGTCTATACAGCAGCTTTCTGTCAAATGAAGAACCAAATAAGGTAGAAGAAGCTTTGTTAGATCCTGATTGGATTTTAGCTATGCAGGATGAGCTAAACCAATTTGAAAGGAATAAAGTATGGAAGGTGGTATCCAAGCCTAAAGGAAAGAATCCAATAGACACCAAGTGGGTATTCAGAAACAAGATGGATGAAAATGGCATAGTAATCAGGAACAAAGCTAGATTGGTTGCTAAGGGCTATTGTTAGCAAGTGGGAATAGATTTTGATGAAACATTTACTCCTGTTGCAAGACTTGAAGCCATCAGAATCTTCCTAGCCTATGCAGCCCATGCCAATTTCAAGGTCTATCAAATGGATGTCAAAAGTGTCTTTCTAAATGGGGATTTGGAAGAAGAAGTATATGTCAGTCAACCTCCTGGTTTTGAAGATCCAAAGTTTCCAGAATATGTCTATTATCTTCTGAAAGCACTTTATGGACTGAAGCAAGCACCTAGAGCTTGGTATGACACTTTATCAAAGTTTCTTTTGGAAAATCACTTCACAAGAGGTACTGTAGATAAATCTTTATTTTTCAGAAATGTTAATGGCTCTAGCATACTTGTTCAAATTTATGTAGATGATATTATTTTTGGCTCTACAGATGAGAAACTTTGCAAAAAGTTTGCCAAATTGATGCAAAGCAAGTATGAAATGAGTATGATGGGAGAACTGACTTACTTTCTTGGTTTACAAGTTAAGCAAGTTAGTGATGGAATATTCATTAGTCAAACTAAATATATTTTTGATCTTTTAAAGAAGTTTGATATAATGGATTGCACATCTGTAAAAACTCCCATGGCCACTGCAACTAAGCTTGAATTAAACACTACTGAAAAGTCTGTGGATATTTCAAGTTATAGAGGCATGGTTGGCTCACTTCTGTACTTAACAGCTAGTAGGCCAGATATAATGTTTGCTACATGTTTGTGTGCTAGATTTCAGGCTGATCCTAGTAAATCTCACTTAATAGCTATTAAGAGAATTTTCAGATATCTCAAGGGAACACCAAAACTTGGCATTTGGTACCCTAGAGATTCTGGTTTTGATCTAACTGGTTATTCAGATGCAGATTATGCAGGTTGTAGAATTGACAGAAAGAGCACAACAGGAACCTGTCAATTTCTAGGAAACAAGCTTGTGTCCTGGTTCAGTAAAAAGCAAAATTCAGTTTCCACTTCTACAGCTGAAGCTGAATATATTGCTGCTGGCAGTTGATGTGCACAGATTTTATGGATGAAAAATCAATTGCTAGACTATGGTTTGCAAGTTGAAAGGATTCCTATTTTCTGTGATAACACAAGTGCAATAGCCATCACTGAAAATCCAGTGCAACATTCAAGAACAAAGCACATAGACATCAAGTACCATTTCATAAGGGAACATGTGATGAATGGTACTATGGAATTACATTTTGTTCCAAGTGAGAAGCAACTTGCAGATATCTTTACCAAGCCACTGGATGAATCCACCTTTTCAAGGTTGGTAAGTGAGTTAGGTATGCTTAATTACTCTTAATCTGTCTGAGTTATTTTGCAAGTTGAAATGTAGCCAGAAATTTAGTTGATTTTTAAGTCCTGGATGAGATTTTGGCTAAGTCAAAATTTGCATCTCGACGGATGATCCTTATCCATCGAGTTTAGTCATCCGTCGATATACTACTTGCTAATAAAAGTCAATTACTTTTCTAGAATACTTTATGACTCGACGAATATCAGTTTAACCTCATCCGTCGAATTGTCTAAATCTCAACCGTTAATTCCCTGAACATTATCCATCAAGTATACTTACAGTTAGTAAGCATTACACGACGGATAATGGGTGGAATTTTTATAGTTTATTTTTAAACGGCTATTTTAGGCAATTTCTATTGGTTAATTTACTCTTCTTTATTATTTTTATCCGTTGTTTTTGAAATAGTATAAAAGCTTATTTCACTCCAATTATTTTCGTTTATCATTCTCAAATTCAACTGCTTTTATTTCATTCTCTCTCAAGCAAATATTCTCTTTCTCTTCAAGCTTTCATTCTCTAACAATGGCACCTGTAGTAAAGATTATGTCTCAAACTGGGTTCATTTATGAGAAGAACAACTTCACTGCTGTGGTCAATAAGGGTATTCAGCAATCAGAAGACTATCACAAGATGATGGACTTTGTGAAGAACTGCAAGTTAAATTACGCCATGCTGGAATCACCCACAATTTTCTGTGAAGTTGTTGAAGAGATGTGGACCACTGCAATCTACAACTCTACTGACAAGACCATCACTCTAACCATCAAAGGTAACAAATTCTGTATCAATAATGATGTGATAAAAGCATATTTCAAAATTCCTGATAATAATGTGACTTCACCACACACTGACACTGATCTTATCAATATGCTTAATTCCATGCATTATGCACTTCCTACTTCTAAACTAAGTGATATTAGAAGAATGGGTCTTAGGAAGGAGTGGAGTTTCATGTGTGATTTAGTTACTAAGGTTTTCTCTGGAAAAATCAGTAATTTTGATTCTGTGAACATTTCCATGCTTAACATGCTATACATGCTAGTTACAGATAAATTTTACAATTTCAGTGACCTTGTCTTGATTGAGTTAGGTTTTAAACTAGGTGAGTTAGCTAAAAGAGGAAAGAATGTGTATTATGCTAGATTTTTCATGTTATTGGCTAACCATCTATGTCAAGAAATTGTGTTTGAGAACCCAAACAACAAACTGGCTTGTTGGGTTCAAGAGAGAAGACTCATTGCAGATTTGAATAGAGCCAACCATCTCAGGGATGTGCCAATGTTCTATTTTCCTGTAATGCAGACACCTCAGGTAAGTGAGGTAAGTTCATCCATCCCTACCACTATTCCAACCTCCTCTATTTCTTTGAGTTCAGGAATAGCTATGGCAACTGTGACAATGACCAAACAGTTGCCTACCAAAGCTGCCAAAACTACTGCAATTTCTAAATCCAAATCAAAGAAAGCCCCCACTGGTATCTCTCAAAAGTTACCAGTTGAAAAATCCACCAAAGCCAAAGAGGGGAGTGTGAAGAAGGGTAAGTTAGGTGAGGGAAGGGGTGAACATCAAAGAAACCCCAAGAATAAGGTTGGAGAGTTGAGTGAATCCCAGCCTAGCCACACTGCAGTTTCTCAACAAACTGCAGTGCTTAAAAAGGAAAAAAGCTTACTTCTAGTTGCATCCTACCAAAAGGATGTAGTTATTGAACAAAGCTCTCAGCCAAGAGCACTGGCCAAAAGGGTTAGGGACACAAAATCACCCCAAACTTACACAAGAAAGAAGAAATCCAAAACCACTGGGGATGCACAGGGCACACACACAGTGTAAACTGGTGCTAAAGACACAGTCCCTGCATTTTCTCAAATTCAGTTTGATGTGGCTCCAATAAATGTGGAGTCACAGCCAAAATCTCTAATAATAGAAGCATCTGAAACACCCTACTCACCAACAAACTCTCTGGAAGTGGATATGATAAACACTTCAATTCCTGATTCCCCTTCTTTAACTCTGTTGGGGAAGCCAAAATCCAGTGCAAGTGAGCATCATCTTTTAGATGATTTGTTGGCTCACTTGCCAATTCTTTTAGATTCTATTGTGACATCTGTGCCCCAAATATCTTCAATCAACACAGAGTCAACAATAGTTTCTCTTCCCACCTCATTCATTTCTACTCTCTCGATGGATATTGTTCATCCGTCGAGTAGTGATTGTATCCCGATGGATAAGCTTAACAGCAGTTATCCGTCGGATAGCATTACCACTCACTCGATGGATATCACTTATCCGTCGAGTATCTCTGCACAACTTCAAACTTCAATTATTTCAAGTGCAGAAGACTTAGTGGTTGTACAGTCACTCTTAGGACTGAGAGAGGAGATTGTATTGAGTGAGAGGCTGGGTTGCTCCCAGGCAAAAGGAGAGGAAAAGAGTGAAACTCAGCAATCCATTTATTCAGGATTGGCAAAAGTGAGTGAGAGGAGTCTCACCTTAGTAGGTGAAGGTGAGGGTGTGAGGGTGGGGAGCCAGGGTGAGACCCTGATGCAACAAAAGAGAGATTATGAGAGAAAAGCAGGTACAGGAGAAATAAGGGTGGATCCAGCCATTGCTAGTGAGTCAATGATTGTGGATGATGCTGAAAAGGAAAGACAATTTCAGCAACATTACAAAGCTGTAATTGATAACATTTCCTTGGATGCTGACACTTTTACTCATCCCGTGTCAGCCTATCAATTGTTGGCTGCTCAGGGAAATGTGGAGGCAGAACAGACTTTGAACTTAGTACACACCTCAGAATCTCTTCAAAGAGATAAAGCTGCTGTCAATAGGATGCCTTCTCAAGCTGGTGAGCCATCTGAAGAATTTGAAGTAAATTCTAATGATGATGACTCTATTTCTTTGGGTGGAATCATGAACTTAGGGGGAGATGAAGGCCCATGTTTTGTTTCAGATTTACCTGAATGGGCATGGACAAAGGAATCTACACCTAAACAATTTGGAGTATCTTTGGTTAAGTAAGTGATGGCTATTCAAAAGGCCCTTCAGGAAACTTCAGATGCTGGTACCAAGGCTATTCTTCAAGCTCACCTAGACTCTCTACATCTCATGAAGATCCAGCAATTAAGACATAATCTGAGTGTGGATGAACTAAAAAGAGATATAGCTGACTTGAAGACTTACAACTCTGAGAAGCTGGATTCAGTCATGCCATATGGTACCATGCAAGATTTATTACTAAGATTGAGGAGAGAATCAGATTCTGAAAAGAAGCCGGCCAAGCTGGAAGACAGAGTTCAAGTTATAGAGAATTCAGTGGCTATCCTTCTTCAAAATCAACAGGCTCAGACAAATCTTCTCATGCAACTGGCTAAAGCACAAGGCCTAACTCCTCAACTTGATGATAACAAAAAGGGGGAGAGAGAATCAAGTAAGGGGGAGAAAGGACCAAGTGAGGGGGAGAAACTTCAGGTACAAATCAGCAAAGTAACTGTACCTTCAATTACTGTCTCTAAGCCACCAGTTGCAGATGGTATAGATCTGATTCAAGCAGGAGTAGCAAATTTGAAAGTTGCTGAGAAAGAAAAGTTGAGTTTGATCAACTGGGAGAAGATTGATGAGAAGATACATAAAAAGTTTGAACTTGTCAAGGAGCCAGTTAAGTCAGCCATCCATCACTCTCAAGTCAAGCAAATCAGTGTGAATGAGATGAGCATGAATTATCTGGAAAAAGGACAATCTTCCTGCATCAAGTCTGTAATAACCCCAAAATTTTCAACTTTTTGTAACCCTTGTGAATAGTGTTTTAGCTGAATGAGAAAACTTTTCACGCCACACTATGTAGGGGTTCTGTTATGGATATTCTGGGATATTATTAGTACTCTATGAAGTATATAAGTGTATGTAAAGATCGTCAGAATCCAATTCCGAACACTTTGGTTTTTCCCGGAAATCCACAAGATACGGAGAGAATTGAGTATAAGGTAACAGGATAAAAAGGATTTAAATTAAAGGATTATAATAGAGGATCATAAAAAGGAATATAATGTATTGAGAAAGGTTAAGGGAACCTAAGTAATAAGATCCCGGGTATGATCCTTCAAACGATAAACGAGAACGAAAGTTAAGCAAACCGTATAACAGATCAGCGGTCATTAGGCAAACGATTAGGAAGTTAATCAAAGGGATTAGTGGGAATGATGTCATCCAACCAATAGAAAGAGGACAAGGAAGGGAGGATGACATCATGAGGATGACATAAGCATGACATGGGAAGGAAGGAGGTGTGGTAGCTTTGTAACCACACAATTTCAAGGGCAAGAAAGTAATTGACTAAATCAAATACAAAACAAGTCAACCAAGCCAAGTAAAAATCATTCTCATCAAAAAAATCAAAAGCAACCAAGGCATTAGTTCTTCATTGCTCTCGGCTTTCTTACTTTTTAAAGGCAAGATTTTTCAAAATCCAAGATCCAAGCTTCCTAAATTGGTAAGATAATTCCCTAATCATCTTCATGCTTAGTTAGGACTATATCATGAGTTTAAGCCATTAATTCTTTCTCAATCTTCTTCATTTAATCAAAGAAGAAGACAATGAATAGTGTTTTCAAGTTTTTAACTTGAACCTTTTCTTGTTTTTCTTGAAGATCCAAGCATTCTTAAGACTTCTCAAAGCTTCTTAAGGCTTCCTAGCTCCACCCACCACTTCAAGGAAGGTATACCATCTCCAAACCCTAGATTCCTATATATTATAAGATGATTATGATTAGTGGGTTGATATTGTAGCTTGTTGTTATGATTTAGAGTTTGGGATTTGGAATGGTAGTGAAATGGAATGGTAATTGTTGTGGTTTTGATTTAAAGGAACTTAAGTATGATTAAAGTTAAGTTTAAGCATAAGTATGAATGATTAAATTGAATTGGTTGGGGTTGTTATGATGTGATAAGGATGGAGGTTGGTTGTATGTTGGATTTGAGGTTGGTTTGTGGTTGGTTTTGTATGGTTTAAAATTTGGAAATCGCGTAAATATAGCCGTCGTAACGTCCGATTTTCTTTGGACTGTTTTTGTGCATAGCATTAGGACCCGAGAACCCCCTGCTAGATTATGACCACTGCATGATTAGATAGCTCATGTTACGAGCTTCGTTTTGATATGTAGTTCGTTCGATTCCGATGCACGGTATAGGAGAAACGACCGTTTCAAGTAACGGCGTTTCGCGAACGAAACTTTTTCCCTCGCCTTACTTTGAAATGTAGGTTAAAGACCAAAAAGGGTTAATTAATGTATGAAACATTTATGGTAAGTGTGTTAGGCAGTTGGTAAGACATTCGCGAAGGAATCGCTTTAAAACTCATAAAGGTTAAATTATTAAAAATGGTGGAGCCGAGGGTACCCGAGTGACTTAAGCGAATCGGTGAGCGCAAAACAAGCGTTAGAATCTAAGTTAGTTAAGGTATAGATTTACAAGTGACTTTGGTTTAATTCCAACTTACTTGTTGTTTATAGGTTATCAGACTCGTCCCGAGCCTTTCTCACCCCCAAGTCGCTCAGGCAAGTATTCTACCCGTTATACTGTTGTTGTGATGTATACACTTGTATATGCATTATCTTGCGATAGATGCATGTTGGTTATTTAGCAAATTCTTGCGATATATTGTAGCATGTGATATGGTATATATGCATGCCTGTTTCATATTCTTGAAATATATATCTGTTGGTTCAGTTGATAATACCTATGCTAGAGGATAGCGGTATCTTGCATATACCCTTAGTATAGGGACCCAAAGGTGAAAATATTTTTCTAAAACCGGGAGTCGAGGATCCCGAGTAGATTTTTGTATACATGGATATGGATATATATATATATATTTATATTTATATATATATATGGTTATAGTTTTCCAAACTATTAATCGAATAAGGATTATTCGATAGCTTTAACTTTATTTTATTATTGAATATTATTTCGAATATTATTCGAAGGCGTATGACTCTTTTATATTATTTATGAATATTATTTGAATATTCATTTGAGGATCTATGACTCCGATTATGTGCTGAGATATATTCTTTATTTTATTAAAGAATAAGATGTCAATAATCAAACTTATTTTCGATTATTCAAATAAGGATAATACTTTCATATAAGTATATCTTTGGTTATTTAATGTTTATTTCAAGTATAAGTTTTAATACTTCTACTTCAATTATTTTTATAAAGATTATTCTTTATGGGAATATTATTTAAATAATAATATTCAGTCATTTTCTAAATATTCTGGGGACTGATTTACTTCATTAAATCAGCTTTACTCCAAACACTCTTTAAAGTGTTTTCGAGTCTTCAAAATGATTTTTAAAAGTCAGAGCGGATCCCAAAACTCATTTTTATATTTAAGATCTTCCTTTTTAAGGGGGTTTAAATACTCGCTCAAAACCTGGGGAATCCGGCTCTGTGGTGTATTTTATATTCGCAACGAGGTTGCAGTTTTTGTAAATGAATTGACTACTTGCCCAATGTTCGGGAAGTAAGCCCATCTAATTGAGTCGGCATAAGCGACAGGCCGGGGTACGGTCTATTATTGTGTAAGTGGCTGGGTGGCAGTCCATCAACGCGTGAGGGGCCGGGTAACGGTCTAGCGCGAGGTCCTAATGCGGCCAGGGTGATGACCGGTGAGGAATTCATCCATCTACAGTAGAAAAGGTTACTTATTGGTATCTTTGCCTGATCAGCAAGATATCTGGTTTATGCCAAAATTCTTTTCCTTTCCAAAATTCATTGGATGTTTCAAACTCTGTTCATACTTTACATAACAGAGGTTCCAGGAAATGTTTTAGAGATATATATATGTGGATATATATATATCGGGACTAAATAAAGTATCTCATAACTTTTTCATTCAAAAATATTTCAAAGATTGAATCTATTCAAGTCTTAACTTGTGGTCTCATCTATGCAATGTTTTTCTTAAAACTTATAATACTTTAAACGGTGGTAGTTCAAGTAGCTATATAAATGATATAAGTGTGGTGAAGTATTGGTAACTTCATTCCTTGTTTTTACATTATATCTAGTAAGTAATTATCTTACTCATGATAAAGATCCTAGTAAGTATCCATTTAGATACTTATATTATTGTTATCACTATGTATTATCTTGCGAGCTGTAAGGCTCACTCTTGCTTTATTTCTTCATCACACAACAACAGTTAGGAGAGATGGCCAGACTCCAGCAGACCCAGCGCAAGCGCGTGGGAAGCGTCCCGCGTCTTCCCGATGATGTTGTAGCTGCTATAGCTGCAGAGGTAGATCCATTGTAGTTCAGACCATCTACTTTTGAGAATCAAATTATGTATAATTATAACTTGTGGCAGATAATGGCAATTAACTGTAAATTATCAAGTAATCATTTTGGGTTGTAATAATTTTAAATTGTGGATTTAAAGACTTGTACTTATTTCAATTTCATCTCTGAGACTATAACGGGTTGTGGTGTGTGTTAGGGTGGGGTCACAGCATGAGGTTATTTATTATTAATTAAGTGAAGTGATATCGTGGAAAGAAAGACCGTGACAACCCGGATCCCCGACCCCGGATCTGGGGGTGTTACAGAAATGGTATCAGAGCCAAGCGTTATAAACCTCAGAGATGATGCGACGATATAATAACAAACTCACAAAGATAATAAGAACTCTTGCCAAGTTCATGGTCGGACTACTTAAAGTAGTGCTGACAGTTAAAACCCTTACGGGAACCCTTATAAGTATCATGATAGTAACTTAGCTCGTTTAATGTGTAGGCGCCTGAGATAGAGGACCCAGAGATGTTCGAGCGTGAGCATGATGAGGCATTGCTAGATGTTGAGGATCAGGAGGAGCCTGAGATGGAGGAGGACCCCTCAGAGGAGTCAGAGACAGAGGTTATTGCTATTACAGATGAGGAGGACCCGGATGAGGTCCCAGTAGCTGAGGAGCGTGTTGGATCTATGGTAGTGTATGCTGGTATCCCTTTACCCACACTTCCGGTGGTCAGAGCCCCTACCCCTCCACCACTATCTTGGATTCCTGATGATGACAGCTCAGAGACCCATACTTCCGAGCCTAGGCAGACCGAGGAGGCACCCTCAGCGGCTCCGGATTCACCACCTCTTGACCCTGCCCACAGGCAGTCTTCGTTAGCTCATGGATATGTTCAGGATGTATTGAGGACCCGAGTGGCTGTTGCCGAGGGCCGACTAGATGAGGCCAGGAGGGAGTTGGATGCAGAGAGGGCGGGTAGGCGTACCCGAGCTTATGAGACTAGGGCTTCTATACCCCGATCCTTGAGGAGGGAGCTAACGGGGATAGAGCTCACGTCCCGAGCGAGACTCAGATCTCTCCAGGGGGACAGGCATGGTAGGATCTCCAGGCGGCAGGCCGACTATATCTTCCGTCGTGTGATGGAAAGGGTTTGGGAGCTGACCCGCTCCGGTGTGTGATTCAGGATTGATGATGGAATAGTCTAGTTGTCTAGTTAGCCGAGGCCTTAGTAAGAGCCAATTTTCCGGGATAGTTGACTTGTATATAGCATCCCTTTTTCTGACTAGACAGATAGACTCTTGTGTATCACTTTTGGGACAGATGACTGTAGCACTGTTGTACTTTTGACCAGATCAAACTATGTATTCTCGTATTATGTATATATTTGTTTCCTTTCAATTCAGTTCCATAGTGACGGGATCACTGTTTTATCATTATTATTACTGCCCTTCGTATTAGAACTTTCTTAAAATAATAGAAATGCGATATACGTTCTCCCCATTATAAGAGCTATGCAAGGCACAATGTTGTATATGATTGTGACCTAACGTTGAATTTTTCCAATAATTGTTTTTATTATTATCAGAATCATGCCGCCAAGAAAGATTGGAACTAGGGCGAACCCTGGGTCTGAGGACCAGGGAAGCCATAATCAGGACAATAGAAACCAAGAACACAGTGAAGAGGAAGATGAGGATTATGTGGAACAGGATGACTCCCTGTATGAAGAGGAAGAGGAAACATATGATGTTGAGGGATTTGAGATAGAGACTGAAGAAGGAGAAACCGAGGTTGAGCAACCAGTACCAAACCCAGGCATGGATCCCATGAGTCAGTTCATGCAACTCCTAAGACAGAATTTGGAACGTCAACCCAACCCACCCCCTCAAGGAAGTAACAATGCAGTGGCAAACTCTTTCAGGGCTTTTAAGTCCCTTAAGCCCCCTGAGTTCCACGGATCAGCCGACCCAGTTGAGGCAAGGGCATGGTTAAAGGAAATGGAGAAATCTTTTGAGATTTTGAGTATCGATGAGGCACATAAAACTGTATTTGCTACCTACCTTATGAAAGGAGAAGCTAACTACTGGTGGGAGGCCAAGAAAAACATGGAGACAGATGCTATTATAACCTGGGAGAGATTTAGTCAGTTGTTTCTGGGAAAGTATTTCCCGAGGTTTATGGAAAACCAGATGGAGCTCAAGTTCTTGGAGCTAAAGCAGAATAACTTGTCTGTAGCAGAGTATGAAGCGAAATTTACTGAGTTATCAAGGTTTGTGCCGGAGTTTGTGAGCACCGAGGAAAAGAAAGCTAGGAGGTTTCAGCAGGGACTGAAACCATGGATTCAGAATAGGGTGGCAATCCTTGAGCTTACGGACTATGCCACTCTGGTGCAAAAGGCAACGATTGTAGAAGTCGGAAGTGAATAGATACAGAAGGAAAGAGAGAAGAAAGGAATAAAGAGGAAAAGTATGAGCATGGGTGGAGGTTCCGCAGGAAGGAGCTTCCCAATTAGATTTAATCGAGGAGCAGTGTCCCTGCCAGGAAGGAACACTGGGTTTAAGCGACCAATGAGTGTGAGTGTGAGCCAGGGCGGCCAGAAGTCAAGAATGTCCTATTCCAACCAGTCTCGACCCCCATTGCCAGCCTGTAACATATGTGGAAGGAATCACACTGGGGAGTGTAAAGAAAGGCCAGTAACCTGTTTTAAGTGCGGTCGGGAGGGCCACTATTCAAATAAGTGCCCATCATCAACCCCTGCCGTCGTTCCAACCACCAATTGTCATCTGTGTGGACGCCCAGGTCATTGGAAGAGGGAATGCCCAATGAACAAACCAGCAGCTTCGGGAGCAAGCAGGGCCGCTTCCAATAAGCCACCTACTGCAAGGACTTTCAACATGACAGTCCAGGATGCTATGAAAGATTCAGATGTGATAGCAGGTACCCTTACTCTAAATTCAGTCAGTGCAAATGTTTTATTTGATTCGGGAGCAACTAAATCTTTTATATCAAGGGACTTTGCGCGTAAGTTAAGACTTAAGGCTAAACTCTTGATAGAACCCTTACAAGTAGAAATAGCCAATCATGAAATTATTCCTGTTAACCAGATTCACCCCGCCTGTGAGATAGGCATAGGGGAGCAATCTTTCAGTGTTGATCTGATTCCTTTTAAATTAGGGGAGTTTGATGTGATTTTGGGAATGGACTGGCTATCTAGCAACGATGCTCAGATAGACTGTAAAGGGAAGAAAGTTAAGTTAAATATCCCCGGGAAGAAAGAAGTTATATTTAGAGGAAAGAGGCAGACGCAGAAATTTTTGACTATGGCTCAGGCCAAAAGGATGCTACGAAAAGGAAGTGAGGCCTACCTAGCCTATGTGGTGGACACGCAGAAGGAGGTGCCCAACTTACAAGATATTCCAGTAGTCAACGAATTTGAAGATGTATTCCCACAAGACCTTCCGGGATTACCACCCGATAGAGTGATTGAATTTGCTATTGAGTTGGCCCCAGGGACGGCGCCAGTTTCAAAAACACCTTACCGGTTAGCCCCGTTAGAAATGAAGGAATTAGCTATCCAATTGCAGGAACTCTTGGATAAGGGTATGATAAGACCCAGTGTGTCTCCGTGGGGAGCACCAGTTTTATTTGTTAAGAAGAAAGATGGGAGCATGAGGTTGTGCATAGACTATCGAGAGTTGAACAAGCTAACCATAAAGAACAGGTACCCATTACCTAGAATAGACGATCTGTTCGACCAGCTAAAGGATGCGGTTTATTTTTCCAAGATCGACCTGAGAACTGGATATCACCAACTAAAGATTAAACCCGAAGATATTTCCAAGACAGCGTTCCGTACCAGGTATGGGCATTATGAGTTCTTGGTAATGTCCTTTGGATTAACCAACGCCCCAGCGGCTTTCATGGATTTAATGAATAGAGTATTTAAGAAGTACTTGGACAAGTGTGTGATAGTTTTTATCGATGATATTTTGATCTACTCAAGGACTGAGGCAGAACATGCAGAGCATTTGAGGATAGCTCTAGGAATACTCAGAGAGGAGCAGTTATATGCCAAATTCTCGAAGTGTGAATTCTGGCGGAATGAAGTACAGTTTTTAGGACATGTGATCAATAAAGAAGGAGTATTGGTCGACCCCTCCAAGATAGAGGCGGTCTCAAATTGGGAAAGGCCAACCACACCCACAGAGGTAAGGAGTTTCATAGGATTGGCCGGCTACTATCGTAGATTTGTACAGGACTTTGCGAAGATCGCAGCCCCTTTGACACGACTTACTCGTAAGACAGAGAAGTTTGAATGGACGGAGAAATGCGAGAACAGTTTTCAGGAATTAAAGAAAAGGTTGATAACGGCTCCGGTATTGGTATTGCCGGACGGAAAAGGAGATTTTGTGATATATAGTGACGCGTCGCACAAAGGATTAGGATGTGTGCTTATGCAGCACGGTAAAGTTATTGCGTATGCGTCGAGACAACTGAAGGAATACGAGGTTAGATATCCTACTCATGACCTTGAGCTCGCGGTAATAGTATTTGCTTTAAAAATTTGGAGGCACTACTTGTATGGAGAGAAGTGCGAGATTTTCACAGACCATAAGAGCCTCAAGTACATATTTACGCAGAAAGAGCTCAACATGCGCTAGAGGAGATGGTTAGAACTAATCAAGGACTATGATTGTGAGATTCTCTATCATCCAGGGAAAGCCAATGTGGTGGCTGATGCCCTTAGTAGAAAGGAAAGACTCAGAATGATAACGACTTCGGAAGAGTTGATAAGGGATTTTGAGAGAATGGAAATAGAAGTAAAGGTAACCGGAACCGGAACTGAAAAGCTTTTTGAGATCTCAATGCAGCCAGAGTTATTGGAAAAGATCAGATTGTGCCAGGAGAAAATAATGAATGAAGACAGAGAGTCAATGACTGGAGAGGAGATCCATACTGAGAAAGATGATAAAGGGATAATGAGGTACTCCTACCGAATTTGGGTTCCGAATGTTCAAGAACTTAAAGATGAGATTTTGGATGAAAGCCATAGTTCAAGGTATTCCATTCACCCAGGAAGTACCAAGATGTATAGGGATTTGAAGGAATATTACTGGTGGCCCAACATGAAGAGGGACGTAGCAGAATGGGTAAACAAGTGTTTGACTTGCCAAAGAGTAAAGGCAGAGCACCAGAGACCCAGTGGACTTTTGCGACCCCTGGAGATTCCCGAATGGAAATGGGAACGGATAGCAATGGATTTTGTTGTAGGCTTGCCAAGGACGAAAGCCAATTACGACGCCATTTGGGTAATTATAGACCGACTGACAAAGTCAGCTCATTTCATTCCTATCAATGAGAGATACACAGTCGATAGACTGGTGGACATTTACCTTAAGGAAATAGTGACGCGACATGGAGTCCCAGCGTCCAATTGTCTCAGACCGAGACCCCAGGTTCAACTCCAGATTTTGGAGGAGCTTTCAGGAATGTGCGGGGACCAAGTTAAATATGAGTACCGCGTACCATCCCCAAACGGATGGACAGAGTGAAAGGACCATCCAGACACTAGAGGATATGTTGAGAGTCTGTGCAATAGACCTTAAAGGAAGTTGGGATGATCACCTGCCGTTGATCGAGTTTTCTTATAACAATAGCTTTCATGCTAGCATCGGAATGCCGCCTTATGAGGCCCTGTACGGAAGAAGGTGTCGATCTCCCTTATACTGGGATGAAGTAGGAGAGCGGAAGATGCTCGGACCCGAAGTGGTCCAAAGGACCAAAGATATAGTGGATCTTATCAGAGGGCGACTTGTAGCAGCCCAAGACAGACAAAAGAAATATGCAGACCTAGCCCGAAAGGACAAGGAATATGAAGTAGGGGACTTAGTACTGTTGAAAGTATCCCCTTGGAAGGGATTAATGAGGTTCGGAAAAAAAAGGAAAACTAAGCCCAAGATACATTGGACCTTTTGAGATATTAAGACGGATTGGAAAGTTAGCTTACGAGCTAGCCCTACCCCCTAATTTGCAACAAGTTCATAATGTGTTCCATGTGTCAATGCTAAGGAGGTATCATCGGGATGCCAGGCACATAGTGGAGTACGAGCAGGTGGATATGCAGCCAGATCTAACTTACGTGGAGAAGCCAGTAAGGATTATGGATAAGAAGGAGCAGGTGCTTCGGAACAAAGTGATGAAGCTAGTCAGAGTACTATGGCAGAATCATAATGTGGAAGAATCAACTTGGGAACTAGAGAGCACAATGCTAGAAAAGTACCCCCATTTGTTTTCTGTTTGATTCCGGGACGGAATCCTTTTAAGGAGGGGAGACTGTAATAACCCCAAAATTTTCAACTTTTTGTAACCCTTGTGAATAGTGTTTTAGCTGAATGAGAAAACTTTTCACGCCACACTATGTAGGGGTTCTGTTATGGATATTCTGGGATATTATTAGTACTCTATGAAGTATATAAGTGTATGTAAAGATCGTCAGAATCCAATTCCGAACACTTTGGTTTTTCCCGGAAATCCACAAGATACGGAGAGAATTGAGTATAAGGTAACAGGATAAAAAGGATTTAAATTAAAGGATTATAATAGAGGATCATAAAAAGGAATATAATGTATTGAGAAAGGTTAAGGGAACCTAAGTAATAAGATCCCGGGTATGATCCTTCAAACGATAAACGAGAACGAAAGTTAAGCAAACCGTATAACAGATCAGCGGTCATTAGGCAAACGATTAGGAAGTTAATCAAAGGGATTAGTGGGAATGATGTCATCCAACCAATAGAAAGAGGACAAGGAAGGGAGGATGACATCATGAGGATGACATAAGCATGACATGGGAAGGAAGGAGGTGTGGTAGCTTTGTAACCACACAATTTCAAGGGCAAGAAAGTAATTGACTAAATCAAATACAAAACAAGTCAACCAAGCCAAGTAAAAATCATTCTCATCAAAAAAATCAAAAGCAACCAAGGCATTAGTTCTTCATTGCTCTCGGCTTTCTTACTTTTTAAAGGCAAGATTTTTCAAAATCCAAGATCCAAGCTTCCTAAATTGGTAAGATAATTCCCTAATCATCTTCATGCTTAGTTAGGACTATATCATGAGTTTAAGCCATTAATTCTTTCTCAATCTTCTTCATTTAATCAAAGAAGAAGACAATGAATAGTGTTTTCAAGTTTTTAACTTGAACCTTTTCTTGTTTTTCTTGAAGATCCAAGCATTCTTAAGACTTCTCAAAGCTTCTTAAGGCTTCCTAGCTCCACCCACCACTTCAAGGAAGGTATACCATCTCCAAACCCTAGATTCCTATATATTATAAGATGATTTTGATTAGTGGGTTGATATTGTAGCTTGTTGTTATGATTTAGAGTTTGGGATTTGGAATGGTAGTGAAATGGAATGGTAATTGTTGTGGTTTTGATTTAAAGGAACTTAAGTATGATTAAAGTTAAGTTTAAGCATAAGTATGAATGATTAAATTGAATTGGTTGGGGTTGTTATGATGTGATAAGGATGGAGGTTGGTTGTATGTTGGATTTGAGGTTGGTTTGTGGTTGGTTTTGTATGGTTTAAAATTTGGAAATCGCGTAAACATAGCCGTCGTAACGTCCGATTTTCTTTGGACTGTTTTTGTGCATAGCATTAGGACCCGAGAACCCCCTGCTAGATTATGACCACTGCCATGATTAGATAGCTCATGTTACGAGCTTCGTTTTGATATGTAGTTCGTTCGATTCCGATGCACGGTTTAGGAGAAACGACCTTTTCAAGTAACGGCGTTTCGCGAACGAAACTTTTTCCCTCGCCTTACTTTGAAATGTAGGTTAAAGACCAAAAAGGGTTAATTAATGTATGAAACATTTATGGTAAGTGTGTTAGGCAGTTGGTAAGACATTCGCGAAGGAATCGCTTTAAAACTCGTAAAGGTTAAATTATTAAAAATGGTGGAGCCGAGGGTACCCGAGTGACTTAAGCGAATCGGTGAGCGCAAAACAAGCGTTAGAATCTAAGTTAGTTAAGGTATAGATTTACAAGTGACTTTGGTTTAATTCTAACTTACTTGTTGTTTATAGGTTATCAGACTCGTCCCGAGCCTTTCTCAACCCCAAGTCGCTCAGGCAAGTATTCTACCCGTTATACTGTTGTTGTGATGTATACACTTGTATATGCATTATCTTGCGATAGATGCATGTTGGTTATTTAGCAAATTCTTGCGATATATTGTAGCATGTGATATGGTATATATGCATGCCTGTTTCATATTCTTGAAATATATATCTGTTGGTTCAGTTGATAATACCTATGCTAGAGGATAGCGGTATCTTGCATATACCCTTAGTATAGGGACCCAAAGGTGAAAATATTTTCTAAAACCGGGAGTCGAGGATCCCGAGTAGATTTTTGTATATATGGATATGGATATATATATATATATTTATATTTATATATATATGGTTATAGTTTTCCAAACTATTAATCGAATAAGGATTATTCGATAGCTTTAACTTTATTTTATTATTGAATATTATTTCGAATATTATTCGAAGGCGTATGACTCTTTTATATTATTTATGAATATTATTTGAATATTCATTTGAGGATCTATGACTCCGATTATGTGCTGAGATATATTCTTTATTTTATTAAAGAATAAGATGTCAATAATCAAACTTATTTTCGATTATTCAAATAAGGATAATACTTTCATATAAGTATATCTTTGGTTATTTAATGTTTATTTCAAGTATAAGTTTTAATACTTCTACTTCAATTATTTTTATAAAGATTATTCTTTATGGGAATATTATTTAAATAATAATATTCAGTCATTTTCTAAATATTCTGGGGACTGATTTACTTCATTAAATCAGCTTTACTCCAAACACTCTTTAAAGTGTTTTCGAGTCTTCAAAATGATTTTTAAAAGTCAGAGCGGATCCCAAAACTCATTTTTATATTTAAGATCTTCCTTTTTAAGGGGGTTTAAATACTCGCTCAAAACCTGGGGAATCCGGCTCTGTGGTGTATTTTATATTCGCAACGAGGTTGCAGTTTTTGTAAATGAATTGACTACTTGCCCAATTTCGGGAAGTAAGCCCATCTAATTGAGTCGGCATAAGCGACAGGCCGGGGTACGGTCTATTATTGTGTAAGTGGCTGGGTGGCAGTCCATCAACGCGTGAGGGGCCGGGTAACGGTCTAGCGCGAGGTCCTAATGCGGCCAGGGTGATGACCGGTGAGGAATTCATCCATCTACAGTAGAAAAGGTTACTTATTGGTATCTTTGCCTGATCAGCAAGATATCTGGTTTATGCCAAAATTCTTTTCCTTTCCAAAATTCATTGGATGTTTCAAACTCTGTTCATACTTTACATAACAGAGGTTCCAGGAAATGTTTTAGAGATATATATATGTGGATATATATATATCGGGACTAAATAAAGTATCTCATAACTTTTTCATTCAAAAATATTTCAAAGATTGAATCTATTCAAGTCTTAACTTGTGGTCTCATCTATGGGATGTTTTTCTTAAAACTTATAATACTTTGAACGGTGGTAGTTCAAGTAGCTATATAAATGATATAAGTGTGGTGAAGTATTGGTAACTTCATTCCTTGTTTTTACATTATATCTAGTAAGTAATTATCTTACTCATGATAAAGATCCTAGTAAGTATCCATTTAGATACTTATATTATTGTTATCACTATGTATTATCTTGCGAGCTGTAAGGCTCACTCTTGCTTTATTTCTTCATCACACAACAACAGTTAGGAGAGATGGCCAGACTCCAGCAGACCCAGCGCAAGCGCGTGGGAAGCGTCCCGCGTCTTCCCGATGATGTTGTAGCTGCTATAGCTGCAGAGGTAGATCCATTGTAGTTCAGACCATCTACTTTTGAGAATCAAATTATGTATAATTATAACTTGTGGCAGATAATGGCAATTAACTGTAAATTATCAAGTAATCATTTTGGGTTGTAATAATTTTAAATTGTGGATTTAAAGACTTGTACTTATTTCAATTTCATCTCTGAGACTATAACGGGTTGTGGTGTGTGTTAGGGTGGGGTCACAGCATGAGGTTATTTATTATTAATTAAGTGAAGTGATATTGTGGAAAGAAAGACCGTGACAATCCGGATCCCCGACCCCGGATCTGGGGGTGTTACAAAGTCTCCAAAGGCTGAAACAATTCTAAAACCAAGGGCAAATTATCCTAAATCATCTTTGAAGAACCCCTTGGACACTGTGTATGAGACACCCAAGCCTGATGAGAAGAAGCTTCTGTCAAGATCAATTGTCTTCTATAAAGATCCAGCTGATTCAGCTTCAAAAAGGAGAATTGCTAAGATATTCAAAAATGGAAAGGAAATTTATGTGGTAGCAGGACATCCACAATTTGCTCAAGCAAAAAGAGAAGAAAAATCTAGATTGAAGCAGGAAAAGAAGCAAGCTGCTCTAGATGCAAAGAAGACTAAACAAAAGAAAGAGCAGATTGCTATCTTGGCCAAGCTACAGGCTGTGAATTCATCTCAACAAATTCCCTCTCAACCATCTGAAGCTGCTGAATCAAAGAAGAAAATTGAAGAACAGAAGAAATCCCCAAGAGAGAAAGAATTGGCTAGAAGAACAAAAAGGAAACTGGATATTGTTGACAAGGGATTGGAAGATCAATTTCCTAAGGAACCCACACCAGCTACAACTCAAGCATCAAAGCCCTCTGTGGTATTTGAAGACATAAGGGTGGTGGATCCCTATAGAAATATACATGGTGAACCTATTGTGCCAAAGGATGAGCCAATAGAGTGAGATAACATACCAATCCCTGATTTCAACTTACCAATCCATAGCAAGCCAAAAAGGACAAAGTCAAGGGCAGTCAAGAAAGTGAAACTGTCACCTCTCAAATCCAAATCAGTAGTTAAAGCTCAACCCAAAGTCAACAGGGGAGACTACTTATACTTGTGTGACATCAAAGAATTTTCAGATCTAATCTTTATCTGGATGAACTGGATGAAGTGAGGGGAATTGATGCATACAGGAACCTTCCTGAAAGGTTAGTGTTCAAGTACAAAGGAGGAAGGGAGATTCAGTGGCCACTTCACAGGATTCTTCAAGAGAGCCAAGCTGTACTGATTAAAGTTTATTCATCCTTCAAGAAAAACTTTGGGTTTAATGTAACTGCAAGAAGACTAGTATTGAAGAAGATTGAAGAACTAAGGAGTGTTAGAGCTAAAGATGCACTCCCAAAGACTCTAATCATCCCATACACAGGGAGAAGAGTGCATCTAAGGCCCTACTGGCTGATGGAGTTCATAGATGACAAGGGTGTGAGAAGATTCTTCAGATTATAAGACCAATTGAGTATCTCTAGCAATGAGACTCTTTTGAAAATGCAAGAAAAGTTAGATCTCTCAGAATCTGATGAACTGGAATTCCACAGGCAGCTCCAGAGTCAGATTAATGAAAACAACAGAAAGCTTGGAAGAAGATCCAGATCTTCAAGAAACTAGAAAAATCTGCTCAGGCTAGAGGAGCATCTTGAAAATGACTGTGAGCCAAACCTTGTACATTTTGATTATTTGAAGCACTTTCAGTACTATCTACTTATCTTTAAAGAAGTATGTTTAGGATGTTTTGTTATCATCAAGTATCTCTTAATTTATGGCTACAATTCCAGTAGACATAAATTGGGGGAGATTGTTGTGCATATGTTGTGTACTTGATGATTTCATAAACAAAACATCTAGGTGGATTTTACTTAGTGAAATAATGTAGCACGCGACGGATAAGAATTTTAGTCCCGACGGATAACTCATTATAGTCCCGACGGATGTTAACTTATTATCCATTGAGTGAGTAGCTTATGTAATAATAAGTCTGTAGCACAGTTCTGTATACATCTTTGTATAGATTCTGTAGTAGCCTATAAGTCATGTTGACTTTAACTAGATATGCAGAATAGGTTGATTAATTGTATATAAATGATGTCTTGTAATTCTACATAAGTGAAATGAAGTCAAGTGCCAAAATAGCTACCGATGGATGATTAACAAAGCCATCGACGGATGATCAAATGACTATCAACGGATGTTTAATATAACAGTCGACGGATGATCAATGAAGCCATCAACGGATGTTCAGAAAGTCGACGGATGATCATATATCCAACGGATGTTCATAGAATCCAACGGATGATCATGTAAAGAATTCAAACAGCAGTTGAACAGTGAAAGCTGAGCACAGCCGTCGAGATGTATACAAATCTACTGTGGAAGCCCATTAACTGGGTAATAGAGGACGAAAAGCAGCAAAGCTTAAGACTGATAGTTTTTATATTTATTCAGCCTTTTTGACCTTGTAATCTTGGTAATATATAAACCAAGAATGTAGCAAATAGAAAAAAGAAGTGTTGAGACACAAAAACAGAGAAATATTTGTAAGCAAAATCCTTAGCATTTCCCTGTATTCTCAGCAGTTCGATTTGTAAGCAGCTGTGAGCATTCTTGCACACAGAGTCCTCTCAATATATAATATATATCTCTGGTGGAATTGTTTAAATCCACCAGAAAGTTTTTAAAGACTCTTATTTTTAATTACTTATGTTTTGATTCAATTAAGTTTCTATTCCGCATTGTGCTAATCAAAGCATTTATATCTATATTCGAGTTGAACATTTTTATTTCGAGAAAAAGGTTCAAGAATTCCATTCAACCCCCCATCTGTAATTCTTGCTATATTGTTAAGGGACTAACAATAGCAATAGCACTTTGATTATCACAATAAATAGGGATTTTAAAATTAATTAACCCATAATCCAGTAACTGATTCTTCATCCAAAGAATCTGTGCACAACAGCTTCCTGCAGCAATGTATTCTGCTTCTACAGTTGATGTGGAAATTGACTTTTGTTTATTGCTAAACCAAAAAACCAATCTGCCTCCAAGAAATTGGCAGCTTCCACTTATGCTTTTCCTGTCAATTTTGCAACCTGCAAAATCTGCATCTGAGTAACCTGTTAGTTTAAAATCTGATTCTCTAGGATACCACAATCCCAGATCAGCTGTTCCTTTAAGATACTTGAAAATTCTTTTCACAGCTGTTAAGTGAGGTTCTCTTGGATCTGCTTGAAATCTTGCACAAAGACAGGTAGTGTAATATCCCATATTTTCAAATATTATTGTTATAATTATTTGGAATTATTTATGTGATTTTATGTGAATTTTAGTAAATTATATGATAATTGGAATTGATGTTTGGGTGTTTATGTGTGACATTATTTGAATATTAGAATTTTTATATGTACAGAATAAAATATAGATAATTGTGATATTTTTCTGGTAATTTTTGGACTGTTAGATGATTTTATATTGATTTATGAATTATTAATTATTTTCTGAATAATTACAAAAACTAATTTATAAAGCCGGGAATCGTCCGACTTCAACCGTTTTTGCGTTTTTACAACCCGAAACTCTTCCGAAAACTCCTTCCTAACCTAATCTGGTAATTCCGGACATTTTCCGTATTTTAACTTTTTCGATCCGGATTATGGTTTGACCTGTGCGCAGCCCGACGCAATATTTTCGATACGATAACCATTTCGATAAATCAACAAAAGCCGTATTCTCGAGAGACGAGATATTTTCACATTATTTTCGTATATGGTGTTTTACAAAAGCTCGGTTTTGATAATTATCCAATTCTGGTATTAAATTGTATCGTTTCTATAGTTACTTAGCGGCTAAGTAATGTATTTTCGGATCTGATATGATCCAATAGGATACTTGTTACGTGTTTAAATTGTATTTATATGAATCAATCTGTAATTTGGGAGTGTGTTTATTGGTGTCTTTATCGAGGTACTCGTTTTATCTCGATGTATGTGCATTCGATTGTATTTTACGTGTTTTTGGAATTCTTTGTTAACTTAGGTATCGTTTCTGTTTTTCAAAAATTAACGGACCGGGACCCCACCGGGACGTCAAACCCCACAAAATCCATGTTTTTATTTTTATAAAATCATTCGTATTTCAAATACCCAACATTTCTGCATTTTTGCATTATTCGCAAATTTCGATACAAATTTTATATTTTATCGCTTTTAAAAATTATTCCCCCGTAATTAGTATTTTTGGGACCTAATTATTTTAATAAGGGGATAAAAACACCCTTAATTAATTTTTGGGGATATAATTTTCTGTAAGTATAAATAGTTGTAGAATTTTTATTTTATTCATTTTATTTATCAAAATTCAGAAAAATAGAAAGATTTTTGGGGGTGAAATTTCTTGTCCAACCTTTGATTCATGATTTTGATCGATTTATAGAACCAAATCAGACGTTCTACCTATCAAATCAATCCTTGTTTCAACCTCTACAAATTGATACCAGTTTCAACATCTGAGATTGAGTATTGGTAAACATCGATTTTTTTGTGTTCTTGTTCATGAACTTAGAATTCGTTTTTGGATTTTGGGTAGTTCTTGATTGGTTTTGATGTTATATATAGCTTTAATTTGATCTCTAGAATCGATTTACACGTTTATTTCGATTGTTGGATTCCCGAAATGATTAATCCGAGTTTTGGTTTTTATATAATTTTCGAATCGATTTTTAGAATTATTCTTGAATTGGTGATTGTGTTTGATGATATGGATAGATTGTAGATGTTCAGGGGTTTAAATTGAGCTATAAATCATCGAGTTTGATATAGGAATGAAGGAAATCGAACTTGGCCGGACTTGGAGCTCGGTTCGCCGGCGTCCATGGTGTTCGTGGCCGGAAATCAGCGATCCTTTGATCGTTTTGCTTCCTGATGGTGCAGTCTGAGTTTTTGGTGTTAGTTGGACCGAAAAGTTGTTGAAAACGAAGTGAAACAAGTTTGTTTGGGGCAAGATCGGGGCTTGCCGGAATCTCGGATTATCGCCGGATTCTGCAGATTTCCCGGCGAGTTCCTGGGATTCTTGGCGACCCGTTTCTTGACCCATTCGACCCGTTTCTATTTTGGCCTGACCCGGTTTCAATCCATCAAAACCCTAAACCCCAATTCATAATCTGTTATGCAGATTTTTGTTTTAAAATAAATCAAAATTCAGTTTCTTTTATTCTGAAAATTCATTTTATTTTAAAAATAATTATGTTTATTCTGAAAATTTATTTTTAATTTAAAAATAAATCCAAATTATTTAGTTAATTAATTTTAGTTGATAATTAATTATTTAATTATTCAATTAATTTAAATATTAATTGATTAATTAATTTAATTAGTTATTAATTAATTTTAATTGATTATTTAATTAGATTTAATTATTTAAAATTGATTTAAAAATAGTTTCGAGTTTTAAAATATTATTTTAAATTATTTTCCAAGCTCGATAATTCTTATAAAATTATATTCGGGTGTTCGAGCCCTATCATTTAATTATTAAATGATTCAGAGATCGTTTTAATTCTGAAAAATGTTCAAATATTCATAATAAATAAACCGTTCGTCCGTTTAATACGAAACGAACGCGTATAGACTCAGAAAAATATTCTGCTTTCAATAAAAATACTTCCAAGACCCAAATCCTTTTGTTTCTAAAGGTCACTTGCTTTACGAATGATTCTGAGTCGTTAATTCATCGATAAATCATATTTTTGACCTGATTTCAGTTTTAAACGTACCGAGTCGACCCTTCTGATGAACTGAGTCCTGTGTTATATGAATTATGTGATACATGAGTTATGTGCTTATGTGCTATGTGAATTATGTGTGTACGTGGGTCAAGAGTCTTGTGTTTGACTATCTTCTTTATGTGTGGGCTATCGTATGGGTAGACGATAGGCTTTTGACGCGCAGTTCATCGAGTAATTATCGTTTAGACAATTAAAGTTGTATCTTTTAATTATAGATGCGGATCATTCGAGTTGATCAGGACAGGACGTTGGATAAAGAATGAGATGGAATGGTATTGGGTATCTGACTTCTAGCAATAGCAGGAGTAGCATATCAGTAAAGTGTTGAACTTAAAGGCGGTGATGTTTTGAGACAGAATGTCAGAATAGATGCGTCTTTGCGAGTGTGACTAACTGCTAAAACTCAAAGGCAAGTACCCCTAACTTCACTTATCGTTCAAGTGACGTTTATTTCGAATCATATTATGCAAGTATTTCTATCATCACTTATTGTTCAAGTGATATTTATTTTGAATCTTATCATGCAAGTATTGTATTCCCTATTCAGTTCAAGATAGATAAATGTTTTACATATCGCTGAATTAAATAATTCTGTTTATGCAAGCACTCTTCTACTATTCTATGTTCAGAATATATTTACAAATGTTTTGGGTTTTGAGAAAAATGATTTTGTTGCAAGTATTCCTGCCCAAGTGAATGAGGGAATAAAATTATTTCGGGTATCGAGTATTATGACCCCTTTTCAATAAAAGGTTTTGAGATTGAATGGTTACTGGTAGCGTAAGAGGCCGATGCACCGGTCCAGCGTGAGCTATTATACGGAAGTGCAATACAGAAGTGTAATATCTTACAAGGCTAGTTATGCCTTTTTCTGGCGCCCTATAGGTACCATATGTCTTCGGGATACGGGTAGTACCTATATTAACGGTATGGCTGCGGGATACCGGTGTTGTTTCATGACTGATCATCAGGAACAACATAGTGCATAATTTGGTTCCAATCGATATTATTATATTGCTTTTGATAATCTTATAAGGAATGATTTATCAACTGATTCTGTTTTGGATTAAAAGTACTGATTCTATTTTGGATTAAAAGTGAATTGCGGTTTTGATTCAGATTCTGATTTATGCTGATACTTACGTTGTTGTTAAATATCAAAGGTGGTATTAGTATAGATGATTGATGTTAACTTCAGTATGGAATGTTGTGAGCATCAAAGTTCGTATTGATATCTAATTTGATATGACAGCAAAATAAGTATTAATTTCCAGAGTTCGGTTTTGAATAAAGTTTATGATTCAATCCATAATCATTGTTTCATGTTATTGTGGTTTACGATATTTCTGTAAACACTGTTTTACGAGTTTTATTCTCGTCAAGATTCAAAGTATTGCTGAAGCATCTCGCTCAAAAATATCAAATTGGTTTTGAATATAATTAAGGAATTAAATCTGGGATTCCTCAACTAAAATTTTATGATTCAACAATTATGATTTTAAATGTTCTGCTCTAATGCAGATGTCGGTTTTATATCAAAAAGACCCTATATATGTCATAATGATCTTGCTGAGCATTTCTTTCGCTCATATTTGCCTGTTTTTAAATTTAACCTCCAGTGAGGATTAGCTTGCTGTTTAGCCGCGTAATTCGAGGAAGCAAAGAAGAAGCTTTTCCAAGGTGGTTGGTCCAGGGTTTGCGGACTAGTGTAAGTTTTATTGTAAAGTTGTTTATATTATATTATATCATAGTTGTGTATTTTATTTAGGCCTAGTATACTTCATTTCGAAGTTATACTAGCGGGTTAAGTTTGGATATTGAGAATTATTGAAAAGAGTTTTAAAAGAAAGTGAAAAAAAAAATTTATTGTGGAATTTGGATATCTTGTTTCTAGAACTATAACCTTAAAAGATCTTGGATTAGTTGGGGTCATTTATGTTAAATATCTTCCGCTGGCATTTATTTATTGATTTAACAGGTTATTTTGGATTGAAATTTCATCGTGACGACCAAATCCCTTGACCCCGGATTTGGGGGCGTTACAGGTTGGTATCAGAGCTGAGGTTATAGTAAACTAGAAACGAGAGTGTGTAGGAGTGTGTATAGCTATGTGAGGATGTTTGAGCTCATATCGAGTTCCTGTTGGACTATTGGATATAGTACCAACGAGTAAGTTAAGATAGGCAGATTCGTTTGAGATGATTGTGCTGAGCTGGATGGAACTCCAGAAAGCTGCAAACTTCTATGGTAGAATCTTTCGAGGCTACTACGATTTGACGACGATGAAGATTATCGATATTCCTGGAATGTGAAGAAATATCTAGAATCGGATGACGAGTCAACTGAAGAGTCAAATTGAAGATAAGCATTAAGATTTTGGCAATACCTTCTCTTTCTATAATTTCTTTTGACCTCTCTCAAAAGAGGTATCTGTTAGAGGATATATTCCCTAACACTCCTTTAATCATTTTGTTACAGAATCTTGTTTTCTGGATTTCATTTTTCTCCAGAAATATCAGCTTTGAAATCTTTTCAGTTTTATTCATTTGATTTTGGATTCCTTTGATATTCTTTTATTCTGACTGAGATGAACAACCCTAACTATAGGGGATACAAGGTATACCTGTCTGTGTGATAGGAGTTGGATGGGACGCCATCACTTGTGTGTGTTGTGAATACATGAAGGTTAACAACCTTTAGTAGTGTCTTAATTTGGACACGCAATACCAAGTTCGTTTGATCATATTGATCTCTCAGTTATTCTTTTATTTCAACAATATCTATTTTCACAAATTCAGATTTTGGTCCTCTTATGACATAACATTCTTTTCTCTTTGAAATTCCATGATTTTATCATTCCAAATATTCGAAGGTATGCCAATCAAGTTGAGTTGAGTTATCCTGGCCGAGTCAAAGCAGGGTTATGTGATGGGATTACCAAGACCAACAGTGGGCTGCGATACGGTTATAATATCAGTGGCGTATAACGAAGCCAGTCTGTTTATTTACTTCTCTCTCTATTTATCTCTCTCTCTTTCTTTTTCTTTCTCTCTATCTTTCTTCTTTCTCTCGATCAGTAAAAGTGATTATATTGAGAAATTGGTCAAATGACATGTGGAAGGAACAATGGTGCAGAGTGAAGCTCTCGTGATAATTGTGTGGTATACGGAATTGCGGTGTTATTTGGAATTTTGAGAAAAAGTTAAGTAGGCAGTATTGGAAAGTTGGTCAGAAGGACCCTAGTGTTCTCTTCTGCTGATTCCGAGGACGGAATCCTTATAAGGGGGTAGATTGTAATATCCCATATTTTCAAATATTATTGTTATAATTATTTGGAATTATTTATGTGATTTTATGTAAATTTTAGTAAATTATATGATAATTGGAATTGATGTTTGGGTGTTTATGTGTGACATTATTTGAATATTAGAATTTTTATATGTACAGAATAAAATATAGATAATTGTGATATTTTTCTGGTAATTTTTGGACTGTTAGATGATTTTATATTGATTTATGAATTATTAATTATTTTCTGAATAATTACAAAAACTATTTTATAAAGCCGGGAATCGTCCGACTTCAACCGTTTTTGCGTTTTTACAACCCGAAACTCTTCCGAAAACTCCTTCCTAACCTAATCTGGTAATTCCGGACATTTTCCGTGTTTTAACTTTTTCGATCCGGATTATGGTTTGACCTGTGCGCAGCCCGACGCAATATTTTCGATACGATAACCATTTCGATAAATCAACAAAAGCCGTATTCTCGAGAGACGAGATATTTTCACATTATTTTCGTATATGGTGTTTTACAAAAGCTCGGTTTTTATAATTATCCAATTCTGGTATTAAATTGTATCGTTTCTATAGTTACTTAGCGTCTAAGTAATGTATTTTCGGATCCGATATGATCCAATAGGATACTTGTTACGTGTTTAAATTGCATTTATATGAATCAATCCGTAATTTGGGAGTGTGTTTATTGGTGTCTTTATCGAGGTACTCGTTTTATCTCGATGTATGTGCATTCGATTGTATTTTACGTGTTTTTGGAATTCTTTGTTAACTTAGGTATCGTTTCTGTTTTTCAAAAATTAACGGACCGGGACCCCACCGGGACGTCAAACCCCACAAAATCCATGTTTTTATTTTTATAAAATCATTCGTATTTCAAATACCCAACATTTCTGCATTTTTGCATTATTCGCAAATTTCGATACAAATTTTATATTTTATCGCTTTTAAAAATTATTCCCCCGTAATTAGTATTTTTGGGACCTAATTATTTTAATAAGGGGATAAAAACACCCTTAATTAATTTTTGGGGATATAATTTTCTGTAAGTATAAATAGTTGTAGAATTTTTATTTTATTCATTTTATTTATCAAAATTCAGAAAAATAGAAAGATTTTTGGGGGTGAAATTTCTTGTCCAACCTTTGATTCATGATTTTGATCGATTTATAGAACCAAATCAGACGTTCTACCTATCAAATCAATCCTTGTTTCAACCTCTACAAATTGATACCAGTTTCAACATCTGAGATTGAGTATTGGTAAACATCGATTTTTTTGTGTTCTTGTTCATGAACTTAGAATTCGTTTTTGGATTTTGGGTAGTTCTTGATTGGTTTTGATGTTATATATAGCTTTAATTTGATCTCTAGAATCGATTTACACGTTTATTTCGATTGTTGGATTCCCGAAATGATTAATCCGAGTTTTGGTTTTTATATAATTTTCGAATCGATTTTTAGAATTATTCTTGAATTGGTGATTGTGTTTGATGATATGGATAGATTGTAGATGTTCAGGGGTTTAAATTGAGCTATAAATCATCGAGTTTGATATAGGAATGAAGGAAATCGAACTTGGCCGGACTTGGAGCTCGGTTCGCCGGCGTCCATGGTGTTCGTGGCCGGAAATCAGCGATCCTTTGATCGTTTTGCTTCCTGATGGTGCAGTCTGAGTTTTTGGTGTTAGTTGGACCGAAAAGTTGTTGAAAACGAAGTGAAACAAGTTTGTTTGGGGCAAGATCGGGGCTTTCCGGAATCTCGGATTATCGCCGGATTCTGCAGATTTCCCGGCGAGTTCCTGGGATTCTTGGCGACCCGTTTCTTGACCCATTCGACCCGTTTCTATTTTGGCCTGACCCGGTTTCAATCCATCAAAACCCTAAACCCCAATTCATAATCTGTTATGCAGATTTTTGTTTTAAAATAAATTAAAATTCAGTTTCTTTTATTCTGAAAATTCATTTTATTTTAAAAATAATTATGTTTATTCTGAAAATTTATTTTTAATTTAAAAATAAATCCAAATTATTTAGTTAATTAATTTTAGTTGATAATTAATTATTTAATTAGTCAATTAATTTAAATATTAATTGATTAATTAATTTAATTAGTTATTAATTAATTTTAATTGATTATTTAATTAGATTTAATTATTTAAAATTGATTTAAAAATAGTTTCGAGTTTTAAAATATTATTTTAAATTATTTTCCAAGCTCGATAATTCTTATAAAATTATATTCGGGTGTTCGAGCCCTATCATTTAATTATTAAATGATTCAGAGATCGTTTTAATTCTGAAAAATGTTCAAAAATTCATAATAAATAAACCGTTCGTCCGTTTAATACGAAACGAACGCGTATAGACTCAGAAAAATATTCTGATTTCAATAAAAATACTTTCAAGACCCAAATCCTTTTGTTTCTAAAGGTCACTTGCTTTACGAATGATTCTGAGTCGTTAATTCATCGATAAATCATATTTTTGACCTGATTTCAGTTTTAAACGTACCGAGTCGACCCTTCTGATGAACTGAGTCCTGTGTTATATGAATTATGTGATACATGAGTTATGTGCTTATGTGCTATGTGAATTATGTGTGTACGTGGGTCAAGAGTCTTGTGTTTGACTATCTTCTTTATGTGTGGGCTATCGTATGGGTAGACGATAGGCTTTTGACGCGCAGTTCATCGAGTAATTATCGTTTAGACAATTAAAGTTGTATCTTTTAACTATAGATGCGGATCATTCGAGTTGATCAGGATAGGACGTTGGATAAAGAATGAGATGGAATGGTATTGGGTATCTGACTTCTAGCAATAGCAGGAGCAGCATATCAGTAAAGTGTTGAACTTAAAGGCGGTGATGTTTTGAGACAGAATGTCAGAATAGATGCGTCTTTGCGAGTGTGACTAACTGCTAAAACTCAAAGGCAAGTACCCCTGACTTCACTTATCGTTCAAGTGACGTTTATTTCGAATCATATTATGCAAGTATTTCTATCATCACTTATTGTTCAAGTGATATTTATTTTGAATCTTATCATGCAAGTATTGCTTTCCCTATTCAGTTCAAGATAGATAAATTTTTTACATATCACTGAATTAAATAATTCTGTTTATGAAAGCACTCTTCTACTATTCTATGTTCAGAATATATTTACAAATGTTTTGGGTTTTGAGAAAAATGATTTTGTTGCAAGTATTCCTGCCCAAGTGAATGAGGGAATAAAATTATTTCGGGTATCGAGTATTATGACCCCTTTTCAATAAAAGGTTTTGAGATTGAATGGTTACTGGTAGCGTAAGAGGCCGATGCACCGGTCCAGCGTGAGCTATTATACGGAAGTGCAATACATAAGTGTAATATCTTACAAGGCTAGTTATGCCTTTTCTGGCGCCCTATAGGTACCGTATGTCTTCGGGATACGGGTAGTACCTATATTAACGGTATGGCTGCGGGATACCGGTGTTGTTTCATGACTGATCATCAGGAACAACATCGTGCATATTGGTTCCAATCGATATTATTATATTGCTTTTGATAATCTTATAAGGAATGATTTATCAACTGATTCTGTTTTGGATTAAAAGTACTGATTCTATTTTGGATTAAAAGTGAATTGCGGTTTTGATTCAGATTCTGATTTATGCTGATACTTACGTTGTTGTTAAATATCAAAGGTGGTATTAGTATAGATGATTGATGTTAACTTCAGTATGGAATGTTGTGAGCATCAAAGTTCGTATTGATATCTAATTTGATATGACAGCAAAATAAGTATTAATTTCCAGAGTTCGGTTTTGAATAAAGTTTATGATTCAATCCATAATCATTGTTTCATGTTATTGTGGTTTACGATATTTCTGTAAACACTGTTTTACGAGTTTTATTCTCGTCAAGATTCAAAGTATTGCTGAAGCATCTCGCTCAAAAATATCAAATTGGTTTTGAATATAATTAAGGAATTAAATCTGGGATTCCTCAACTAAAATTTTATGATTCAACAATTATGATTTTAAATGTTCTGCTCTAATGCAGATGTCGGTTTTATATCAAAAAGACCCTATATATGTCATAATGATCTTGCTGAGCATTTCTTTCGCTCATACTTGCCTGTTTTTAAATTTAACCTCCAGTGAGGATTAGCTTGCTATTTAGCCGCGTAATTCGAGGAAGCAAAGAAGAAGCTTTTCGAAGGTGGTTGGTCCAGGGTTTGCGGACTAGTGTAAGTTTTATTATGTAAAGTTGTTTATATTATATTATATCATAGTTGTGTATTTTATTTAGGCCTAGTATACTTTATTTCAAAGTTATACTAGCGGATTAAGTTTGGATATTGAGAATTATTGAAAAGAGTTTTAAAAGAAAGTGAAAAAAAAATTATTGTGGAATTTGGATATCTTGTTTCTAGAACTGTAACCTTAAAAGATCTTGGATTAGTTGGGGTCATTTATGTTAAATATCTTCCGCTGGCATTTATTTATTGATTTAACAGGTTATTTTGGATTGAAATTTCATCGTGATGACCAAATCCCTTGACCCCGGATTTGGGGGCGTTACAGGTAGCATACATGATATCAGGTCTACTAGCAGTTAGATAGAGTAGAGAGCCAATCATACCTCTGTAATCAGTAATATCTACTGATTTACCAGTATCCTTATCCAGTTTTGTTGCAGTAGCCATGGGAGTGGATGCACTTGAACAATCTTGCATTCCAAATTTCTTCAGCAAGTTTCTGGTGTACTTGGTTTGACAAATAAAAGTGCCTTTTTCATTCTGCTTGACTTGAAGGCCCAGAAAATAGCTAAGTTCTCCCATCATACTCATTTGATATCTTGACTGCATCAGTTTGGCAAACTTTTTGCAAAGTCTATCATTTGTAGAACCAAAGATGGTATAATCAACATAAATCTGAACCAGAAATAAGTCATTTCCATGGTTGAGGTAGAATAGTGTTTTGTCTATAGTTCCTTTGTTAAATCCACTTTCCAGAAGAAACTGAGCTAAAGTCTCATACCATGCTCTAGGAGCTTGCTTAAGGCCATAAAGTGCTTTACCAAGCCTGTAGACATGATTTGGATATTTGGGATCGACAAAGCCTGGAGGTTGTTCAACATATACTTCCTCCTCCAATTCTCCATTGAGAAAAGCACTTTTCACATCCATTTGAAAGACAGTAAACTTTTTGTGAGCAACATAAGCCAAAAATATCCTTATGGCTTCCAATCTAGCAACTGGTGCAAATGTTTCATCATAGTCAATTCCCTCCTATTGAGAATATCCTTTTGCAACCAACCTTGCTTTATTCCTTTTAATTATGCCATCACTATCAGTTTTGTTTCTGAATACCCACTTTGTACCAACAACAGATCTGTTCTTTGGTCTTGGCACTAGGGTCCAGACTTTGTTTCTTTCAAATTCATTTAACTCTTCCTGCATTGCTTGCACCCAATCAGCATCTTGAAGAGCTTCTTCCACTTTTTTTGGTTCAGTCTGAGAAAGAAAAGAATTGTAAAGACATTCACTTGAAGTAGCTGTTCTAGTTCTGACACCTGCATCAGGATTACCAATTATTAAGTCAGGTGTATGTGATTTAGTCCACTTCCTTGCAGATGGAAGGTTTTCTCTAGAACTGGATGCTCCCCCATGATCCATGCCATCTTCATCAACATCTTCTGATGCTCCCCCTGAAACTATGTTCTCTGAGTTGGATCCTTCAGTATTTAAATTTTCAGAATTATCAGAACTTGGCTTATCAGAACTTGATGAATCAGAACTTGAAGAGCCAGTTGTATGTTCTGATGCTTCTTGAGATGTGGTTGCATCTTTAGCATGCCCCCCTGCATAGGTGCATCTTCCTTTGGCCTAGTCACCATAGTTTCAATAACATCATAGCTTAATCCATCAGAGTTTGCTGTATCAGGATTTAGACTGTCAGGATTTTCAGTATCAGAATTTAAGTCTTCATTTTCAAATCTCAGCTGATCATGATCATTGAAATCTTCAAGTCCAGTAATTTTTTTATCATCAAAGGAGACATTGATAGATTCCATGACCACCCTTGTTCTCAAGTTAAAGACTCTGAAGGCTTTTGTGGAAAGTGGATATCCAACAAAGATTCCCTCATCAGCTTTTGGATCAAATTTTGATAGCTGTTCAGGATGAGTCTTAAGAACAAAACACTTGCATCCAAATACATGAAAATATTTCAGATTTGGCTTCTTTTTCTTCACCATCTCATATGGTGTCTTTCCATGCTTGTTAATGAGTGTTGCATTTTGAGTAAAATAAGCAGTCTGCACAGCTTCTGCCCAGAAATAGGTTGGAAGCTTTGCTTCATCAAGCATAGTTCGTGCAGCTTCAATAAGAGTTCTATTTTTTCTTTCAACAACTCCATTTTGCTGTGAAGTTCCAGGAGCAGAAAATTCCTGCTTGATTCCATGGTTTTTGCAGAACTCTTCCATTATCAAATTCTTGAACTCAGTGCCATTATCACTTCTTATAATCTTCACAGAATCTTTGACCAATTTATCCAGTTGCCTGACATGATCAATTAATATAGATGCAGTTTCACTTTTTGTGTGCAAGAAATACACCCATGTGTATCTGGTGAACTCATCCACTATGACCATAGCATATTTCTTCTTTGCAATAGACATGACATTTACAGGACCAAATAGATCAACATGTAGTAGGTGATAAGGCTCAAGAATTGATGATTCAGTCTTGCTCATGAATGAAGATTTCCTTTGTTTAGCCTTCTGACAAAAATCACAAAGGCCATCAGGAGCAAATACTGACTTTGGCAGTCCTCTCACAAGATCTTTCTTGATTAATTCATTTATATTGTTGAAATTTAAATGAGAGAGTTTCTTGTGCCAGTTCCAGCTTTCTTCAATTGATGCTCTACTAATCAGACAGACTGCAGAACCATCAGTACTTGTTGAAAGCTTGGCTTCATAAATGTTACCATGCCTGTATCCTTTCAGAACAACTTTGCATGTAGATTTACTTACAACTTCACAGTGTTCTTCAAAGAAATCCACATGATAATCTCTGTCACAGATTTGACTAACACTCAGCAGATTGCCATATCCCAATGTTTTTCCAATGTTGCCATCTCCATAAGAAACACTTGGGTCAGCCTTCTCCACAAAGTCTGATAGCAGGGCTTTATTTCCAGTCATATGTCCTGAACACCCACTGTCCAGAACTAGGATGTTTAATTAGTTAATTAATTTAAATATTAACTGAATAATTAATTTAATTAGTTATTAATTAATTTTAATTGATTATTTAATTAGATTTAGTTATTTAATTTGATTTAAAAATTCCAAAAAAATAGTTTCGAGCTTTAAAATATTATTTTAAAATTATTTTCCAGGCTCGATAATTCTTATAAATTTATTTTCAGGTGTTCGAACCCTATCATTTAATTATTGAATGATTCGGAGACCCGTTTTAATTCTGAAAAATGTTCAAAAATTTATATTAAATCAACCGTTCGTCCGTTTAATATGAAACGAACGCGTACAGACTCAGAATAATATTTGGCTTTCATTAAAAATACTTTAGAGACCTAAATTATTTTGTTTCGAAAGGTCTCTTCTTTTAGGAATCATTCTGAGTCGATTTTTGATCGATAAATCATATTTTTGACCCGATTTCAGTTTTAAACGTACCGAGTCGAACCTTTGACGAACCGAGTCATATGAGATATGAATTATGTGATACATGAGTTATGTGCTTATGTGCTATATGAATTATATGTGTATGTAGATCAAAAGCCCTGTGATTGTCTATTATATTTATGTATGGGCTATCGTATGGCTAGACGATAAGCTTTTGACGCGCAGTTCGTCGAGTGATTATCGATTCGACGATTAAAGCTATATCTTTTGATTATGGATACGGATCGTTCGAGCGATCAGGCCCAGATGAAGTGGATAAAGGCTAGAGTTGAAGATTATGGAATATTGAGGTTGCAACACTGCATGGGCAGCATGCCAAAGGATTAGTAAAATAAAGACGGTGATGTTTTGAGACAGAATGCCAGAATAGATGCGTCTTTACGAGTGTGACTAACTAATAAATTCTAAAGGCAAGTATCCCTATCATCACTTATTATTCAAGTGATATTTATTTTAAATCTTTTCATGCAAGTATTGCTTTCCCTATTCAGTTCGTAATAGATAAATGTTTTACATATCGCTGAATTAAATGATTCTATTTATGCAAGTATTCTTCTGCTATTCTATGTTCAGAATAGCTAAGTGATTTTACTTATCAAATTACTGGATTTATAAATGTTTTGGATTTTGAGAAAGATGATTTTGTTGCGAGTATTCCTGCCCAAGTGAATGGGGGAATAAAATTATTTAGGATGTCGAATGATTCGGCTCCTTTTTCAATAAAAAGGTTTTTAAGATTGGAATGGTTACTGGTTACTGGTTACAGTGTAGGTGATCGAGATATCAGTCCGGCTATAATATATTTCAAGGCTTGTTATGCCTTTTCTGGCGCCCTATAGGTACCGTATGGGTGCGGGATACGGTTAGTACCTATATTTACGGTATGGCTGCGGGATATCAGTGTTGTTTCGCGACTGATCATCGGGAACATCATGAAATATTATTGGTTCCAATCTAAAATATGGTTTTCTAAATTGATTTGATAATCATAGAACAAATGATTTATCAACTGATTCTATTTTGGATTAAAAGTGAATTGCGATTTTGATTCAGATTCTGATTTATGCTGATACTTACATTGTTGTTAAATATCAAAGGTGGTATTAGTATAGATGATTGATGTTGACTCAATATGGGATGTTGTGAGCATCAAAGTTCGTATTGATATCTAATTTGATATGACAACAAAATAAGTATTAATATCAAGAGTTCGATTTTGAGTAAAGTTTATAATTCAATCCATAATCATTGTTTCTTGTTATTGTGGTTTACGATATTTCTGTAAACACTGTTTTACATGTTTTATTCTTGTCAAGATTCAAAGTATTGCTGAAGCATTTCGCTCAAAAGTATCAAAATGGTTTTGAATACAATTAAGGAATCAATTATGGGATTCCTCAACTAAAATTTTTTGATTCAGCAATTATGATTTTTAAATGTTCTACGCTGATACAGATGTCGACTTTATATCAAAATGACCCTATATTCGTTATAATGATCTTGCTGAGCATTTCTTTCGCTCATACTTGCCTGTTTTTAAATTTAACCTCCAGTGAGGATTATCTTGCTGTTTAGCAGCGTAATTCGAGGAAGCAAAGAAGAAGCTTTTGGAAGATGGTTGGTCCAGGGTTTGCGGACTAGTGTAAGTTTTATTGTATAAAGTTGTTTATATTATATTATATTATATTATATTATATTATAGTTGTATATTTTAATTGGGGCTAGTATACTTCTTTTCGAAGTTATACTAGGGGGTTTAGCTTTGAGATTGAGAATTGTTGAAAAGAGTTTCAAAAGAAAGTGAAAAATTTATTTGTGGAATTTGGATATCTTGTTTCTAGAACTGTAACCTTAAAAGATCTGGGATTACTTTAGGGTCATAAATGATAAATATCTTCCGCTGGCATTTGTTTATTAATTAAACAGGTTATTTTGGATTTAGGTTTCATAATTACGACCAAATCCTCTGACCCCGGATTTGGGGGCGTTACAGGTTGGTATCAGAGCTGAGGTTATAGTAAACTAGAAACGAGAGTGTGTAGGAGTGTGTATAGCTATGTGAGGATGTTTGAGCTCATATCGAGTTCTTGTTGGACTATTGGATATAGTACCAACGATTAAATTAAGATAAGGCAGATTCGTTGGAGATGATTATGCTGAGCTGGATAGAACTCCGGGAAACTATAAACTTCTATGGTGGAATCTTCCGAGGCTGCTACATTTTGACGACGATGAAGATTATCGATATCTTTGGAACGAGAAGAAGTGTCTACAATTGGATGACGAGTCAATTGAAGAGTTCAAATAGAAGATAAATATTAAGACTTTGGCAATACCTTCTTTTTCTATAAATTCTTTTGATTACTCTCAAAAAGAAATATCAGTTAGAAGGCATATTCCCTAACACCAGTATATTTATTTTGTGCCAGAATTTTTATTCTCTAGACTTCATTTCTTTCAGAAATATCAGCTTTGAAATCTTTCAGTTTTATTCATTTGATCTTGAATTCCTTTGATATTCTTTTATTCTGACTGAGATGAACAACCCTAACTATAGGGGACACAAGGTATACCTGTCTGTGTGATAGGAGTTGGATGGGACGCCATCACTTGTGTGTGTTGTGAATACATGAAGGTTAACAACCTTTAGTAGTGTCTTGATTTTGGCATGCAACACCAAGTTCATTTGATCATATTGATCTCTCAGTTATTCTTTCATTTCAACAATACTCTTTCTCAAATTCAGATTTTTGTTCCGTTATGATATGAATTTTTTTTCTTTGAAATTCCATGTTTCATCATCTCAAATATTCGAAGATATGTCAATCAAGTTAAGCTGAGTTACCCTGGTCAAGTCAAAGTAAGGCGGTGTGATGGAATTACCAAGTATGACAGTGGATTGCAATGCGATTAGAATATCAGTGGCGTATAACGAAGTCGATCTATTTCTTTATTTCTCTCTCTCTCTATCTTTCTTTCTTTTCTTCTCTCTATCTTTTTCTCTATTCTTCTTTCTCGTGATCAGTTAAAGTGATTCTATTGAAAAATTGGTCAAATGGTATATGGAAGGAAAATGGTGCGGAGTGAAGCTCCCGTGATAAATATATCGTATAAGGAATTTCGGTGTTATTTGAAATTTTGAGAAATGTTGCGAATGCAAGATTGGGATGTTGGTTAGAAATCCTTAGTGCTCTCTTCTGCTGATTCCGAGGACGGAATCCTTATAAGGGGGGGGGTAGATTGTAATATCCCATATTTTCAAATATTATTATTATTATTATTTGGAATTATTTATGTGATTTTATATGAATTTTAGTGAATTATCTGATAATTGGAGTTGATGCTTTGAATGTTTATATATGATATTCTTTGAGTATGTTAATTTTTATATATCCAGAATAAAATATAGATAATTAAGGTATTTTTCTGGTAATTTTTGGATTGTTATATGATTTTGTAATGATTTATGTATTATTAATTATTTTCTAAATAATTACAAAATTATTTTATAAAGCCGAGAATCGTCCGACTTCAACCGTTTTTGCGTTTTTACAGCCCGAAACTCTTCCGAAGACTCTTTTCTAACCTAATATGGTAATTCCGGACATTTTCCGTGTTTTGACTTTTTCGATCCGGATTACGGTTTGACCCGTGTGCGGCCCAGCGCAAGATTTTCGATACGATAGTTATTTTGATAAATCAATAAAACCCGTATTCTCGAGAGACGGGATATTTTACATTATTTTAGTATAAAGTGTTTTATAAGAAGCCTGGTTTTGATGATTATCCAAAATTGATACCAAATTGTATCGTTATATAGTTACTTAGCGGCTAAGTAACCTATTTTCGGATCCAATATGATCCAATGAGATACTTGTTACGTGTTTAAGAATCATTTATATGAATCAATCCGTAATTTGGATGTGTGTTTATTTGCGTTATTCATTTTATCTTATTTTATGTGTGCTGATTGTATTTTATGTGTTTTCGGGACTTTCTGTTTATTTAGGAATCGTCTTCGTTTTCAAAAATCAGCGGACCGGGACCCCAACGGGACGTCAAAGCCAACAAAATTCACGTTTTTATTTTTAGAAAGTTATTCGTATTTCAAATACCTCGTATTTTCATATTTTTGAATTATTCACAATATTTAGGAAATTTCGATACAAATTTTATATTTTATCGCTTTTAAAATTATTCCCCGTAATAATTATTTTCGGGCTTAATTATTTTAATTATGGGAATAAAACACCCTTAATTGATTTTAGGGGTATTTATTTTTCAAAAATATAAATAGCCTAAATGATTATTAAATTTCATTTTATTTTTATTAAAAACAAAAGCTCAAGAACACCATTTTGGGGGTGTGATTTTGTTCATCATCTTTATCATCAGATTTTGGGAGATTTAACAAATCGTTTTCGACGATTCTTAGACCAAATCAAAGCCCGTGATTCAAGGAATCTTTTGGTACCAAAAACTCGACCTAAGGTCCATTATTTTGCAATTTCGTTTTTCTTCATAATGAACTCGAATTGGGTTTGTGATTTTGGATGAATTTTGGGTGTTTATGATGTTAGTAATAGTTTCAAAATGATTCCAGGGATCGATTTAGATAGTCTTTGTTGATGTTTTAGTCTGGAAATGAATAAGACGAGTTTTAGTTTTAAATACGTATTTGTTTTGATTTTCAGTGATATTCTTATTTTGATTGTGAGTTTTGATTACATGCGTAGTTTGTAATCGTTCTTGGCTTTATTTTGACACTGGAATCATCGTATTTGGTTAAGGATTAAGCCATTTGAGTTCTTGGCTGGAAAGCTTCGAGCTTTTACCGGATTTTTAGTTTGTTTTGCCGGAATCGATGCGTTAGGCATCGTTTGTTGTTCTCGTTTTTGTTTCTGAGTTCAAATAGAACGAAGCCCAGCTGAGAAACGAGGACGAGGGAGTTGTTTTGATGGTGTTTAGAGCTCGCCGGAGTCCGGCAGAGCCCACCGGATTCTGGGTTCAATCCCAGTTTTCGGCCGGCTTGGACCCGACCCGGCAGCATTCTTCAGGACCCGTTTTGGTTTTAAATCGACCCGGTTTTAATCCTTTCTTCCCCAATTCTGTTTTCCATAATGTGTTTATGAAATTCTGATTTAAAAGTAATTCAAAAATCCTATTTTTAATTTCTAAAAATTCATTTTTATTTTGAAAACCATTATTTTAATTCTGAAAATTTATTTTTAATTCAAAAATAAATCCAAATTATTTAATTAATTAATTTTAGTTGATAATTATTTATTTAATTAGTTAATTAATTTAAATATTAATTGATTAATTAATTTAATTAGTTATTAATTAATTTAAATTGATTATTTAATTATATTTAATTATTTATTTTGATTTAAAAATTCCAAAAAAATAGTTTCGAGCTTTAAAATATTATTTTAAAATTATTTTACAGGCTCGATAATTCTTATAAAATTATTTTCAGGTGTTCGAGCCCTATCATTTAATTATTGAATGATTCGGAGACCCGTTTTAATTCCGAAAAATGTTCAAAAATTCATATTAAATCAACCGTTCGTCCGTTTAATACGAAACGAACGCGTATAGACTCAGAAAAATATTCTGCTTTCATTAAAAATACTTTCGAGACCTTAATTCTTTTGTTTCGAAAGGTCGCTTGTTTTAGGAATCATTCTGAGTCGATTTTTGATCGATAAATCATATTTTTGACCCGATTTCAGTTTTAAACGTACCGAGTCGAACCTTTTGACGAACTGAGTCATATGAGATATGAATTATGTGATACATGAGTTATGTGCTTATGTGCTATATGAATAATGTGTGTATATAGATCAAGAGCCCTGTGATTGTCTGTTATATTTATGTATGGGCTATCGTATGGGTAGACGATAGGCTTTTGACGCGCAGTTCGTCGAGTGATTATCGATTAGACGATTAAAGCTATATCTTTTGATTATAGATACGGATCGTTCGAGCGATCAGGACCAGATGAAGTGGATAAAGGCTAGAGTTGAATAGTATGGAATATTGAGGTTGCAGCACTGAATGGGCAGCAGGCCAAAGGATTAGTTAAATAAAGACAGTGATGTTTTGAGACAGAATGTCAGAATAGATGCGTCTTTGCGAGTGTGACTAACTACTAAATTCTAAAGGAAAGTATCCCTATCATCACTTATTGTTCAAGTGATATTTATTTTAAATCTTTTCATGCAAGTATTGCTTTCCCTATTCAGTTCGTAATAGATAAATGTTTTACATATCGCTGAATTAAATGATTCTGTTTATGCAAGTATTCTTCTGCTATTCTATGTTCAGAATAGCTAAGTGATTTTACTTATTAAATTACTGGATTTATAAATGTTTTGGATTTTGAGAAAGATGATTTTGTTGCGAGTATTCCTGCCCAAGTGAATGGGTGAATAAAATTATTTAGGATGTCGAATGATTCGGCTCCTTTTTCAATAAAAAGGTTTTTAATATTGGAATGGTTACTGGTTACTGGTTACAGCGTAGGTGATTGAGATATCGGTCCAACTGTAATATCTTTCAAGGCTTGTTATGCCTTTTCTGGCGCCCTATAGATACCGTATGGCTGCGGGATACGGGTAGTACCTATATTTACGGTATGGTTGTGGAATACCGGTGTTGTTTCGCGACTGATCATCGGGAACAACATGAAATATTATTGGTTCCAATCTAAAATATGGTTTTCTAAATTGTTTTGATAATCATAGAATAAATGATTTATCAACTGATTCTATTTTGTATTAAAAGTGAATTGCGATTTTGATTCAGATTCTGATTTATGCTGATACTTACGTTGTTGTTAAATATTAAAGGTGATATTAGTATAGATGATTGATGTTGACTTCAGTATGGGATGTTGTGAGCATCAAAGTTTGTATTGATATCTAATTTAATAAGACACCAAAATAAGTATTAATATCAAGAGTTCGATTTTGAGTAAAGTTTATAATTCAATCCATAATCATTATTTCTTGTTATTGTGGTTTACGATATTTCCGTAAACACTGTTTTACAAGTTTTATTCTCTTCAAGATTCAAAGTATTGTTGAAGCATTTCGCTCAAAAGTATCAAAACGGTTTTGAATACTATTAACGAATCAATTATGGGATTCCTCGACTAAAATTTTATGATTCAGCAATTATGATTTTTAAATGTTCTGCGCTGATGCAGATGTCGGTTTTATATCAAAATGACCCTATATTCGTTATAATGATCTTGCTGAGCATTTCTTTTGCTCATACTTGCCTGTTTTTAAATTTAACCTCCTGTGAGGATTAGCTTGCTGTTTAGCCGCGTAATTCGAGGATGCAAAGAAGAAGCTTTTGGAAGATGGTTGGTCTAGGGTTTGCAGACTAGTGTAAGTTTTATTGTATAAAGTTGTTTATATTATATTATATTATAGTTGTATATTTTAGTTGGGCCTAGTATACTTCTTTTCGAAGTTATACTAGGGGGTTTAGCTTTGAGATTGAGAATTGTCGAAAAGAGTTTCAAAAGAAAGTGAAAAATTTATTTGTGAGAACTGTAACCTTAAAAGATCTTGGATTAGTTTGGTGTCATAAATGATAAATATCTTCCGCTGATATTTGTTTATTAATTAAACAGGTTATTTTGGATTGAGGTTTCATAATGACGACCAAATCCTCTGACCCCGGATTTGGGGGCGTTACATAATTATTATCTGATTTCATGACTATTGGGTTAAATGCCAGAGAACCAAGAGACGGAGGAGGGCTAGGTTCTGATGAAGCTAAGATCAAGACAGGAGTTGAAGTTGCTACTAGATATTCATTTTTGTTAACTGACATACCTCTTGAAGATGTTACACGGATACACGTTGATAAGGTTATCTCGGTTCAAGTGGTACTGGATGCTCCTGATAAATATAATGTCAAAGAAAATCTGATTACATTTCTTGAAGATGGAAGAACATATCAAATGTCAGAATCAGATGTGCTGAACAAATCTATGAGAGAACTTCAATTCTTTTATTATCTTTTAGAGATAAAGTTTGAGATTATCAGGAGATGGTCAAATTTCATTATGAAGACCATAAGAGATAAAGCAAGAATTTCTGATTCAAGGGTTACAGAATTCATTCCAAACATAATTGAAGATGATGGAAGTGAAATTCCAATGAAGAAGGATTCTGCTATACTTGAAGTCATTCTGAAAGAGAAATATCTGTGCTACAATGAAGATTCTTCTCATCCAAGGGTGATCAGACTTGGTGATGGTTTAGAAAGAAACCATATCTCAGCACTAAGGACTGCAATCTACCAGATTGGAAGTCAGGGTGAAGATTTGAAGCAAGTCAAAGTTAAACTATCTCAAGTCCTGAGGATTAAAGAAGAAAAGCTGATATCAAACTTTGTCAAGAATCACTTTGGATTCAGATTGATTCAGTGAGATTGGTAAAAGCTACAAGGACTGTAAGTTATAGTTAATTGTTTATTTAAACTCTAATTGCATTTGTACTTAAATATTTTTGACATCATCAAATCTATTAACTTGTATATTTTTCATAATTTACAAGTTAGGGGAGATTGTTAGATATATTTTAGATGTCATGTCTAATATGATTTGTGTTTAGTTTTCAGAACTTAACAACAGGACATATCAGGACTTACTGAAATCAGAACTTACTTAAGTCAGAACTTAATATCAGAACTTAAGGTGTCAGAAGATACATATCAGTACTTAAGTACGGGAAGACTTTCAGATAAGGAATGCGGCTGATTTACAGGAGAAGATCTGGACTAAAACAAAAGAAGATATGCATGAAGAGTTAGAGGACTAGAAGACTTGTAGAAGATATCTGATTGATATATTTTAGGAGACAGAATTATATTCCATATCAATTAGAATATAACTTGTAAATGTGTACTATATAAACACAGCTTAGGGTTTACACTATAGGTGTCATTATTATCGAGAATATTATTCTTTGTAACCTAGCAGCTCTTAGTGATATTTGTTCATCACTGAGAGAGAACAACAGTTCATATTGTAACAGAGTTTATTGAATATACTTGATCTTTGTTACATACTTGTGTTCAAATCAATTTGATTGTATAAACACTGTATTCAACCCCCTTCTACAGTGTTGTGGACCTAACATAGTAATAATAAACGATTTTCATATTTTTTTTATAATATATGCGAGTTTAGACTTTTATTTATATAAGTAATATTCCGTAATTTTTAAAATAATATAAGAAAGGAATAATAGAAAAAAGATTAAAATTGGATAAGGATTAGGATTTAAATATTGAATTAGACTCATGGGCCTAAAATTTGGATCAGACTTTAATACATGTAACTTTAGATTAAAAAATAGGGTTTTGTAACATTATAAATACACAATATTCGTCTTCCTCATTTTTATATCAAAATTTGTCAGCCTTTTTTCCTCAAAAATCAGCAGTCTTATAAAATTCGTAGAAACTTCATCAGAATTCGTTAATTCTGGACTTTTTGAAATAAAAATCTATCGAGTTTTGAAAAATTAACGTTGTAGAAATCTGTTGCATAGACTATTCCAAATTTCTTGATGAGTCTCTTCCTCATACCAAAATCTTTGTGTGATGAGATAGAAAGAAGAATGAACGTGTTTGTATAGGTTAGTGGATCTAATGACAGTAGTGTCAAATGAATTACCCGAAAAAATACCACGTACTTAAGGAGTATGGGGGTTTGGGAGTAGAGATGCACAAAAATTGGACCGGGCATAATTCGGGCCGTACTTTCAAAAATTCGAATTATTTGATAATAATATTAATTTTGTTAGTAAATAATACACGATTTTTATATTTTTATTGTATTTACAATTTTAGACTTTTATTTATACATACACACTCTTGATTAGTATTTATAACAATTTCTTAATATTATACCTTAAATTAGTTTAAAATTTAAAATTTACATCTCCGTAATTCGATCTTAATATATTTGACTTTTATTCGAAATTATATTGGAATTTTAAGACTTCTATTTAAAATTAAATTCAATTATAAAATAAATTTGGATAATATATAATTTCTTCAAAGTTTTATTTGAATATTTATTAAAAATCACCATAAAATCCAGGTTTTTATAGGGTCGGATCGGTCCGGGCCGGGCTTTTATCTGGATCGGGTCAAGCTTTTGACCGGATCGAGCCTAAATCCGGATCAGGCTTAAATTCGAGCTTTAAGCGGATCAGGCCGAGCCGAATTTTTATGAAAAATATTTGGCCCTTAAGGCCCGTTGGCCGAATTGGGCCGTGCCGGGGTTTTTTTTGATCAAATATTTACCAGATTTTTACCGGATAGGATCAGACGGACTTTTCAGATTCGGATTTTTTGTGAATCTTATTTGGGAGTTAAAGAATTATATAAATTTAACCTAGCAATGCTTGCTAAACAAAAATGAAGGCTCATTAAGAAAGCAAATTCACTAGTGTTTATGATTATGAAGGCTAAGTATTACCCAAATAATGACATGTTGAATGCTGAAATAGGTAAGAACCCAAGTTATGTTTGGCGGAGTTTAATAGCTGCACTGGAAGCTGTTAAATCAGGTGCACGGGGACATATTGGTAATTAAGAGGATACAACAATATGGGGTATGTCATGGTTACCAGATGCAAATAATGGATTTATAACCATACATATAAACACTAGTTTACGGAATATCAAGGAACGCAATATGATGGTTACAGGAGAGAGAATCAGTGGGACATCGAGATTTTACATGATTTGTTTAAAAGCAGAGATATCGAGTTGATTCAATGCATACCACTTCCGATGATTGACAAGAATGATTCTTGGTTTTAGATGTTGGACGAGAAAGGTAAATATACGGTTCGTAGTTGTTATAGAGGGCTTCAAGGAGAGTGACAAAGTCCGCATAAAACATTCTGGAAATAACTATAAATATTAAAGCTCCCAGATAAGGTAAGGTAACTAATAATCATTGGCGTGCGTGCAAGGGATGTTTACTAACTAATCAGGCGTTGGCCTTGAAATATTTTAATGTTTATGCACGGTGCTCGTGGTGTCATGATGAGGTTGACAATGATGTGCACGTGTTGTTCGTATGTGATTTTGCAAACACAGTATGGCTGAATGCAGGTTTGGCTCATGTCATTCAGGCTTTACCAAATGATACAACTTTTGTGCCATTTTAAAAGCGTTTGAGTTATGCACGAGGGAGGAAAGAGTGTACATTGCTATGTTATGCTGGAGTATTTGGAATAGGCATAAGAAATGGGTGTGAAAATCTAATGTCTCTGTGTTCGGTGTAAGAGCTGCAACTAATTTACTCAAGGATTGGAAGGAAGCTTAACAGCAGTTAGAGAATTATAAAAGTCAGGGCATGTTTGTAGCATGTAGTTTAGCCGCACCAGGTGATGGTTTGATCAAAATCAATATTGATGTTGCAGTGTTTTAGGATGGAAGCATTGGGGTTGGTGGTGTTACTAGAGAATCACATTGGAGGTTTATTAGAGATAGGTGTCAAATGGTGGAGGGTGTGGGCAGCCATGGGAAGCAGAAGCAATTACAATAAAAGAAACCATGTCTTGGTTGATTGATCGAGGGTATAAATACTATATATTTGAGATAGACTTTAAGATACTACATGAAATGGAACTCCGGGACATGCCTTCTTCGATACCATGATACTGGATTGTATTCACTTATAAACACATAAATCATGTGCTAGTTAAATTTATTTATTGATTTAGGGGAGTGGTATGCCATTTGGCCAACTCATTAATGGTCTTCTTGTATACATCCTGATCAAGGTCCGATCTTACCTTTAGCATATTGTATTGATTATTTCAGCCCTTAAGTACTTAGAAAATCTTGATTTGCTTGACAATGTCGTTGTAGCTTTAACCAAGTTTAATTTCAAATTTTATCCCTTGTACCACTCCATTCTGATATGGAGTTCGTAGTGCTGAATATTGTCTCAAAATATCCTTGTTGGTGCAGATATCATTCAGAACTGCTTCTTGAATTCAGTCCCATTATCTTACCATAAAAACATTCCAACTACAATTGCTTCCATCTTGATCTTCTTTGATATGATCAATCATCACATATGATGTCTCGTCTTGAGAATGCACGAACAACAACTTTATAGTAAGAGTAGTCATCCATCATCACTAAATTATAACTTTACTATGATGTAGACATGATATTTATTGGTTTGTAGGAATCTATTTGTATTATCTGAAGCAGCTCAGTAATGTTAACCATATCTTTACTTCTGTGTGATGCTTCCATTGATTTCTCTCTCTAGCATGCCTCATATATTTCATCTTGCTTAAATTCCAGATGAGGTAGTCCTCTCACCCATCCTTTTTTTTATAAAAGTGTTCCTTGTATTTATGTTCAAGGATGAGAGCTTCTAATTTCATAGCTAAACTCTTGTCTGATGAAGTTTACAGTAGAAACAGTTGACTTCACCTTATTATGAGATTCCAGGTCAACAACGAGCATATCATTTTCTTACTATAAGAAGAACAAGCTCTTAAACCTTCATGCATGAGATGAAACATTACTCCTTCATTTAATTGGCATTTTGTCCTTTGTTAGAGAAGTAGATGATAGGAAGATTTGTGGTTTAATTCTACAACAAAAAAGATGCTTCCAATTGTTATCAATGACACCAACGATTAGTTGTTATTAGTGATATCAATTGTTTAATCCATGATGACATTCCTTTTCATCATAGCTTTGTCCTGCAATGAAAAAATTTGTTGTCATCTCCAAAAATTATTGACGAAATAGCGATCTAAATCACATTTGATAGTGAGGCTCTTTCTTCGATCATATGCCTTGAATAATAATTACCAAAACACATATGAATCAATTAACCTATTAGTCCTGCACTCACAAATGAATTGAAAGTTCTCGGTACCAACTTATTTGTTTGGATCCAGATGGATTATAGATTTTACTTTTTAACAGTGATAACAACAGCTTCAACCATAACATGCTTATTCTTATCTTTGACAGATTATTTCTCCATTTTAATACCTTCGACAAATTTGTCTCTAGGCTTGGAGAAAAATTATTCTTTCCTTATATAAGGAGGACTAGCGCTCTTTGCCCTATTGTAATCCTTAAACATGTTTTTTCAATAATTAATGCAAGTTCTAAGAGACATTAAACAGAAGTACTAAGCAAGACAGGCATGATATGGAACAAAAGTAATTAACAAATATATCACTAATTCTATCTATTCCAATCATGTTGTTGCCTTAGTAAAGAATCTATCTATAAAACTTTATACCTTAACAAATAATTCATAATGAATGAGCAAATCAAATTATACAGGGGATACTGAAAATAAGTTCAAGCAAGGGTATAATATATTGGAAAACTTATATTTAACTAAAGCAGTATGTCATGTTCAACAACCATTTAAACACATATTTAAGATCATTTAAATTATCATGCACAAGTAAAACATCATTCCTAGTTACCAGAAAAATATTCTAAAAAACTAGTTCGACATTATCTACGTGTGATTCTATCATGCTTGTGTGTGTTAAGAATTTAAACACCGAGATATTAACATGAATTGAATATTGAAACAAAATATTGTGGTGGTTCAATAAATTGAAAGCTGACATATATAAAGTGAATTATCTTTGTTGTGCAAGACATGCCTATACTATAACAAGACTAAGTCAAACCGACAATCCTAAGATTCAGTTGTATTGGTAATTAAATATGTATGCAGTATTGTATTACTTGAGTCTATAAAATGGTTAAAAGGTCAGATTGAAGTATTTTCTTGTAAACAGTTCAATCCTAAGAAATAAACTATGGAAGAAGATCAAGACAGATCATGCCTCAGAGAAATGATACAAAAGCTTGAAGTTGAATAAATTCGTTTTATGGAAAATATTCTAAGTCAAGATATCGACAAGTCACTGATCAAGTCATATAGAGAAGTCATTCGAGAACTCCATAATGACTTATCGAGAAGTCCAAATTGGCTTATAGAGAAGTCCCAGAGATATCGACAAGTCAAATGAAGATATGAAGATTGAGGATATCGACAAGTCATTTTGCATATAGAGAACTCAGAGATGTCGACAAGTTAAAATGAAGATATGAAGATTGGAGATATCGACAAGTCAAAATGCTTATAGAGATCTCAGAGATATCGACAAGTCATTACTACATGCATAGTTTTGGAGACCTCGACAATCCAAATTCACTTATAGAGAACTCAAAGAACTCGACAAGTCAAAGACACTTATAGAGAACTAAGAGATCTCGATAAGCCATTATACTTATTGAGATGTCAGTTCTCTATACACCAAACGGGAGATCTCGATATGAACCTCAAGTACAGAATGCGGACAAGTTAAATATTCAAGATTATCAATCAACAAACGATCTAATCACTTAGATTGAAAATTCTACAAAAGCATCTTGAAGAGTGCAAGATCAAAGGCCAAGATTAACTGACAGAGCAAAGTCACAGATAATGGCTTGCAATTAATTTTGATAGAGTCACTTGACAATGTCATGTACAACAATATTGTCAATTATGACACAACTAAATAGATCTGGGAGAAAATAAAAATTTTGTGTGAAGGAACAGAGGAAGTTAGATCCAACCAAAGAAGAATACTGGTGTCTCAGTATGAGGGTTTTATGGCTAAACCAAAGGAAAGTATAACTGATGTTTTTAAAAGATTCAATAAGCTGATTAATGACTTGCAGCTTCATGACAAATACTATGAACTGGAAATGATTCAAAGAAAATCTTAAAGAGCTGGTCAAGGGCACATTGTTTGTAATAACCCCAATTTTTGGAATTTTTGAAACCCTTATGAATAGTGATTTTGCTGATTATGCTGAATAAGAAAACTTTTCATACCACACTATGTAGGGGTTCTTTTATTGATCTTCTGAGATCTTATTAGTACTCTATATGGTATATAAGTGTATGTAAAGATCGTCAAAATCCAAATTCAAACACTTTGATTTTTCCCGGAAATCCACCAGATACCGAAAGAAATGAGTATAAGGTAACAGGATAAAAAGGATTTAAATTAAAGGATTATAAGAGAGGATCATAAAAGGAATATAATGTATTGAGAAAGGTTAAGGAAACCCAAGTAATAAGATCTCGGGTATGATCCCTCAAACGATAAATGAAAACGAAAGTTAAGCGAACCGTATAACAGATCAACGGTCATTAGCCAAGTAATTAGGAGTTAATCAAAGGGTTAGTGGAGAGTGATGTCATCTCACCAACAAGAAGAGGACAAGTGTGGGAGGATGACATAACATGATGACCTAAGCATGACCAAATAGAAGTGTGTTGTTGGTTGATTAAGAACCACACAAAAATCACCATGGTTAAAAGATAATTAAATAAAACAAAAGCAAAACAACCAACCAAACAAATCACAAATCACAAAAACACATTTTCTCCACCTTTCCAAGCAAGAGCTCTCGGCCTCTTCCTTAAGAAATGGGAAGTCCAAGCTCCTCCACTTGCTAATTTACAAGGTAATTATCCTAGCTTCTCCTAGTTAAGTTACATACTTCCTAGGAATCTTAGCTTCAAAATCCTTTCCTAGCATTTCCTATAAATCATTCAAGAAGATGGTGAATAGTACTTTCTTGAAATTAATTTTTTTGTGTTCTTGATTTCTTTGAAAGATCAAGCTTGTAGGAGGTTAGATTAAGGATCTTTCATGGATTAAAAGCTTCAAGGAAGGTATAACTCTTCATGATCTTAGTCTTAAGTTTTGTTGTTTGGATTTCCTAATGTTTAGATGATGGGTTAGTGTAATGGGTGTGTAATCATGTTTAGAGCTTTGTTTAGTAAGTGGTTTTATTGATTTTGGAGTTAGGAGTGATACTTGTTGGATTTAAAGTTCTTGGCCACATTTTTGACTTGGTTTAGATGAATAAGTTGAGATATTGAGTTATGGTTGAATGATATTGTATTGTGGTTGAATGATGGTGGAATGGTGATGATTGTGGGTTGTTTGTGAATTGAATTGGAGTTGTACGAAATTGGTAATCGCGTAAACATAGCCGTCGTAATGTCCGATTTTCTTTAGACTGTTTTGTTCTTAACATCAGGACCCGAGAACTCACTGTTAGGTTTTGACCACTGCCATGATTAGATAGTTCATGTTATGATCTTCGTTTTGATATGTGGTTCGTTTGAATCCGATGTACGGTTTAGGAGAAACGACCGTTTTAAGTAACGGCGTTTTGCGAACGAACCATTACCCCTCGCCTTACTTTGAAACATTGGTTAAAGACCTTAAATGACTAATTGGAGTATGAAACATTTATGTAAAGTGTATTATGCAGTTGTTAAGGTACTCGCGAAAGAATCGCCTTATACTCTTAATGGTTAATTTATTAAAAATGGTGGAGCCGAGGGTACTCGAGCGACTTAAGAGAATCATTAAGCGCAAATCGAGCGTTAGAGTCTAATTGGTTAAAGTATAGATTCTTAAGCGACTTTGGTTTAATTCCAACTTATATGTGGTTTATAGGTTACCAGACTCATCCCGGGACTTTTACCACCCCCAGTCGCTCAGGCAAGTTTTCTACCCGTTATACTGTTGTTGTGATGTATACATATATATATGCATTATCTTGTGATAGATGCATGGTGGTTAATTAGCAAATCTTGCGATATATTGGAGCATGTGATATGGTATATATGCATGTATGTTTCGTAATCTTGATATATATTGTTGATTCAATTGCTTATAAGTTGCATAATACTTATGCTAGAGATAAGTAGTAGTTGCGTATACCCTTAGTATAGAGGACCCAAAGGTGAACATTTTCTAAAACCGGGAGTCGATGTTCCCGAGTATATTATATATATATATATATATTTATATATATATATATATATAGATATAGTTTTAAAAACTATTAATCGAATAAGGTTTATTCGATAACTTTATTTTTATTAATGAATATTATTTGAATATTCATTCGAGGACTTATGACTCCGTTTATTCTATTTAATGAATATTATTTGAATATTCATTCGAGGACTTATGACTCCGATTATTTACTAATTAATATTCTTTATTTTATTAAAGAATAATGTGTCGATAATCAAACTTACTTTTGATTATACAAATAAAGATAGTACTTTCGTATAAGTATATCTTTGGTTATTTAATATTCATTTCAAGTATAAGTTTTAAAACTTCTACTTCGATTATATTTAAAAAGATCATCCTTATGGGAATATTATTTAATTAATAATATTCGGATATTTTCTAATATATCGGGACTGATTTATTTCGTTAAATCAGCATTACTCCAAACATTCTTAAAAATATTTTCGAGTCTTCAAAATGATTTTTAAAAGTTAGGGCGGATCCCAAAACCCATTTTATATTTAAGATCTTCCTTTCGAAGGGGATTTAAATACTCGTTCAAAACCTGAGGGATCCGGCTCTGTGGTGTGTTTTATATTCGCAACAAGGTTGCTGCGTTGACAAAAGAGTTTTTGATTACTTACCCAACTCTCGGGAATTAAAATTCTGGGAACAAGTTAATCCATTAACAGGCATCGCCTGGGAAATATCAGTGAGTTTTCCTTTCCAACTAGATACGGCTTCTTAGTGGAGTCGTATCAACAAGTTTCTACTTGGGGAAAGGGAGAACGAGCTTTACGTTTCAGGGTCATGGATTTCATCTGAACTAGGAGTGGCGTAAGTGGTGGAGTGGTGCCGGCCTAGCCTTATTATATTGGCCCAAATGGCCCGGAAGTTCCGCTAAGACGGTCCATTCCTTAGGAGTCCAGTGTTCGGTTGACAAGTAAATCAGACAGGTTATCCTCTACATGTAGAAAATGGTGGGGTTGCACTACTATGACTGATCATCGTAAGTGGTCTTCCTGGCGCGGCAAACTCCCGTAATGAGTTCATCATCCAATTGGATATTTCTGTAACACTACCCAGAGCACTTCGATAGAAAGGCTACGGTTGGGCGATCGTTGAGTGTTGGCAGGGTCGAGTTTTCAAAATGATGTTTGCATCAAATGAAGTATCTCGTAACTTTATTTTATTTTGATGATATTTTAAAGATTGATTCTATACAAGTTCTGTCTGTAGCTTAATCTATGGGATGAACTATTTATACATTGAACGATGGTAGTTCAAGTAGTATTCGGAAAAGATATAAGTATATTGGAGTATCTTGTAACTTCATCTTTTAAACTTATATCTAGTAAATGATTATCTTGTGCATGTCAAAGATTTTCAGAAAAACGTTGAGACAAGGTTAGATATATGAGATCACCTTGCAACAATATTTTTATACAGTTATAAACTGGAACTCTGTGTATATTATACATGTCATAGGATTTCAAAGATTGTGAAAAGTATATATGTATATATATACTGAATATTTTGTGACTTGGTCGCGTTAAGATATCATCTTGGTTCATTTCTTCTTGACCAAGACTTTCATGAGTACTATGAGAATGCTCATATATTATTAATTATTATACATATTATTTCGGTGGGCTTGTTGCTCACCCTTGCTTTCCTCTTTCATCACACAACAACAGATAGAAAAGATGAATAGAACCAAGCTTCCAATTCGCAAGCGGTTAGGAAACGTTCCGCAGTTTTCTGGAAGCGTTGATGCCGCTGTAGCTGAGGTAGAAATTACCAATAGGCTAGACTTTCAACTTCTGATGTACCAGACTTATGTATCTATATGAATTGTAATAATGGCAAAGAAATATAAATTTATTCAGAAACCCTTTTAAGATGTAACGGTTTATAACTGTGGAATAAAATGACTTATGTTATTTTTGGTATTCATCTCTGAGACTATAACTTGTGGTGTGTGTGTGTATATTGTGGGGTCACAGTACTCAGTAGTTGGTTGACTGTTAAGATTAAGTATTGATAAGGGAAATGGAACTCGTGACAACCCGAATCCCCGACCCCGGATTTGGGGGTGTTACATTGTTGATGGATCAAGTGCACTAATTGTTAATGACATCCAATCATCTGATGATGAACTTGAAATCCAGACTCCAGTTGTTTCAAGTAATGAGCAAAAGAACAAGGAACCATAGAAGCAAGTTATTCTTGAACTTGAAGAGGATGAATTCTATACCTTGAATGAGCTAGATGAGTTAGATCAGTCTATGGCTTACTTAGCAAGGAAATTCTCTAACATTAGAGTAAAGAAGCCAAAGTTCTTCAAAAAACAGTGACATACATCCAACAAGGATAACAACTGGAAGGCAAAGGCACAGTACAACTCTGGCAGCAAAAATGGCTATAAAACAGGATCTGTTGAGAAGTCAAAAATCAGGTGCTTCAATTGTGATGAATTGGGCCATTTTGCTACAGAATGCAGGAAGCCTAAGAAGGTGAAAAAGGACAAGGCCTATCTTGAATTGGAGCAAAGTAAGAGGCTCTTCTAAGAAAGCAACAAGGTAAAGCTTATATAGCAGAAGGAAAAAGTTGGGATGATTCAGATAATGAAGATGATGAGAAAGTAAGAAACTATGCACTCATGGCCTTGGAGAAAGTAGAGTCATCCTCATCAAAAACACAGGTACCAACTCTTACCACTATTGATTTAAATGAAAGTCAATATAAGGAGAATGTTGAAAAGATGAGCATAGATATGTTCCACATCCATACTAGCATGGTAGCAGCTACTGAGGAGGTTAGTAGGTTATCAAAAGCTAATGAGAAGATTGAGAGTGAGAAACAAGAGTTTGAGAACTGCTTGTGGAGCTTGATACAGTCAAGCAAGAGAATGAATATTTAAAGAACAAGCTGAAGTGTGCTAGTGAAATAGAAGCTGTGTTAAGAGAAAATATAGAGAAGAATAAGGTGAAACTGAAGTCATTCAGGAATGCATCTCAGATAGGTGGTCAGTACCATGTGAAGAAAAAGCCATGTGCAAACATAGCTATTGGCTTGGATTATGATGCATTGAACAACAACAAAAAGGTTGAAGGTGACAGAGGCAAAACAATTATAGATGAAGATGCCCCAGTTATGCTGAGAAAAGTGGATGCAACTCTGTTCAAGGTAAGTGAAGCAAATTTTAGTGAAGTTGAATTGGTGGTAATGTAAGAGCTTGTTGATGAGGATAATGAGAAGAAATACACAGAAACAACTCCAACTCCTAAAGCTGAGAAGAAGCCCATGATGAATCAAACTCCCAATAAACCAATCAAGGAAGTTAACACTGAGTATGCAGGAAAGAAGAAGAAAAACAGAAATGGGAAGGTTGGAATAAACAAAAGCAATAACTTTGCATTTATTGCAGATGCTCCCAGTAAAAAGTATCAAAAGTGTGGGTCTATTAATCATCTAACTCACCTTTACAAAAAGGTTGTTAGCAATCCAGAAGAGGGAGCATGCAAGTATAATGAAGCAAAGCCTGATGATCCTTACTCATTCTGTGACAAGTTTGATTGCATACCTTGCAACATGAAAGTAATGACAAGTTGCCACAAGCTGAGGGTAGATCTTAAGGAAGTCAATATTGAGTCATCAACTAAAAAGGAAAATGCAAATCAATCAATGAATTCTATTCTTTCTGAATCATCAAATTCTACTTCTAGTAATTCTGTTAACAAGAAGAAAGTACCCAACACTGCTTGGGTAGCTAAACACACTTAATCTTCATTGTGTGCAGGGAAAAATGAAGAAAGTCATATGGATCCTATACAATAGATGATCAAGACATATGACAGGTGATAAGGCCCTGCTATCACAGTTTGAGGAGATGGCTAGCCCATTAGTGACTTTTAGAGACAACAACAAAGGTTTCACAATGGGATATGGAAAATTAATTTATGTAAATATTGTCATTGATGATATAGCACTAGTTGTTGGTCTAGAGGTGAATCTCCTGAGTGTCAGTCAATTTACAGACAAAGGATTCAATGTTTTATTTGATAAGGGAGACTGCTCAATAAACAACAAAAAGACTGGTGAAATTGCTTTAAAAGGAGCAAGAAAAAGGAAGCTTGTTTATTGTAGATCTCTACTCAGCAAACAAGGATGGCATCTGCTGCTTCTACACCAAGGCATCTGTAGAGAAAAGCAATTTGTGGCATAAAAAGCTCTCTCACTTGAATTACAAGGTAATTAACACCCTGGTGAAAAAGGAGTTAGTGAGAGATATGCCAAATTTGGAGTTTGCTCAAGATGAAGTTTGTGAGGCTTATCAAAAAGGCAAAATGAAGAAATCAAGTCACAAGAGTAAAATTGTGAATTTCATAAGTGGACCTTTTTAACTTATTCACATGGACTTATTTAGACCACTAAATGTCTTATCAATTTCAAGAAAGAAGTATGCACTTGTGATGGTGGATGACTACTCAGGGTACATATGGGTAGCATTTATGCATCTAAGGATGAGACTCCACACATCATAATTGAACACATCAAGAAGATTGAAAAGTAGGCTGAAGATCAGGAATATGTGAAAAGATTGAGTGATAAAGGCACAAAATTCAGAAATGCAACTTTAACTGATTTCTGCAAATACAAAGGCATTGTTCAAGAATTCTCAGCTGCTAGAACACCTCGGCAAAATGGGGTAGTTGAGAGAAAACTAGAACAATGCTGCAAGATGCCAAACTGGAAACAAGTTTTTGGGAAAAAGCTGTCAACACTGCATGTTATACTCAAAACAGATATCTCATTAACAAAAATCTTGGCAAATGACCCTACTCAATCTTATCTAAAATAAAGCCTGCCGTGAAGCATCTTTATGTGTTTGGAAGCAAGTGTTATATTTTGAAAGACAACTCTGAATATGTGGGAAAATTTGACTCTAAAGTTTTTGAAATAATTTTTCAGGGATATTTATTGGAGAAAACTACCTACAAAGTCTATGTAATTGAACATAAAAAAATTATGGAAAGCACAAATGTGACTTTTGATGATGACAAGTGTCCAGTCTTAGAATGCCTTGATAAAAATGAAGTTGAGGCCCTTAAACTTGAAAATATCAATATTGATTGTGAGTCTGAAGATGACGATGAAGTCAACATAAGAAGTAGAATTGATGAAGAGTCAACTGAATAAGTGAATCATGAAAATGGAAGCTCATCTCAATCACCTGAATTTGATAGCACAAACTCAGGGGGAGAAAGATGAGAAAATTTTGTAAGTCATGCCAATGGTGAAGAAAATGCAGAAAACTCAAGTTAACAAACTCACACCAGAAAATGGGATATGAGTCACACAAGAGAAGCAATTATTGGTGATCTAACTACTAGAGTGAGGACTAGAAGTGCAACTACAAATGAATGTCTTCATGCATGTATTCTTTCACAAGTTGATCCTAAGAAAACTTAAGAAGCTCTACTTGATCCTGATTGGATATTTGCTATGCAAGAGGAGCTAAATCAGTTTGAAAGAAACAAAGTTTGGGAATTTGTTCCTGCACCAAAGAACAAAAGCGTAATTGGAACAAAGTGGATGTTCAGGAACAAAATGGATGAAAATAAGATTGTAACAAGAAACAAAGCAAGGTTGGTTGCAAAAGGATACTCACAGGAAGAAGGGTTGATTATGATGAAACTTTTGCTCTAGTAGCAAGATTTGAAGCAATAAGGACCTTTCTTGCATTTGTTGCACACTCAAATTTCAAGGTATATCAAATGGATGTAAAGAGTGCATTCCTAAATGGTGAGTTGGAACAAGAAGTTTATTTGCAGCAGCCACCTGGCTTTGAAGATCCAGAATTTACAGACTTTGTATACAAATTACTTAAGTCTCTCTATGGACTAAAGCAAGCACCTAGAGCTTGGTATGACACACTGCCAGAATTTTTGCTTAAACATGGATTCACTAGAGGAACAATAGACAAGACTATTTTCTACAAGCAGCATGGTGGTGATATGATCCTAGTTCAGATCTATGTGGATGATATCATTTTTGGTTCTACTAATGAAATGCTATGTCAAAGATTCTCAAAGCTCATGCAGAGTGAATATGAAATGAGTATGATGGGAGAGTTGAGTTACTTTCTTGGACTTCAAGTTAGTCAAAAAAGTGATGGAATCTTTATCAACCAAACTAAGTATGTCAAGGATTTATTGAAGAAGTTTGGCATGGTTGATTGTGTTGGGTTTCGAGCACATAAACGCAACGGAAACAATAATTAAAAATGTGAAAAATCATAATTTTTGAAACCCACCGCAAGATCTATGCGAAAAATAGATATTTAATTCGTAGATCAGATTATTTACCTTAAGAAGCTTTACGATTATGGTTGTCAAAAGGAGATCCTAGCTTTAAACAAACACCACATATCCTGCCTTAACGATCTACGCCATATAGGTATCCCCACGAAAGTTGGTACGGAGGAGGCGTGTACTAGCACCAAGAACGGACCCGTTTTCCCCTCTCTCACCATCTCACATTTAGCTGCTAGGGTTTTATGTTTTTATCTAATTAAAACGTAATCCTAATTTTAGCCTTAGGGATATTTATATAAAGAGGCCAAAAACAGTCCTAACCCTAATCCAAATTAAAGTTTATTAAAATCTGAAATTATATTTATTGAATAATTAAGTTTAACTCAATTACTAAATAACAACTGAATTTCGGATTTAATAAAATATACAAATTTAAAATTCATTTATCCCATTAATTAAGTCTGACTTAATTAATAACAAATAATTCAAATTTATTTTTTAATTCAAATCCGAATTTGAATTAAATATTCCTCCATGCTTTTTTTGTGCGACCCTATAGGTTATTATTACGTTGGCAATAATTTAAATATCTCATATTTAAATTATAAACAATGAGTGGCATCTAGTAATACATCATTGCTACTCAAGTAATAATAATTAAATCGGTGATTGATTAAACCTTTCGTGAATAATGTAGAATGTAATATAATTCCTTTAACCAAATATTACAGATTAAACTAGAGGCATGTAATGTGTCATCCTCATCATAGTTTAATCCAAGTTTCCTTGATCAATGAATAGACTATCATATCAAATCAATATTTGAGCGTGGCCACGCATTTCATAGTCTAGCTCACACAAGAGGCCAATAATATCACTCCTAAAATAGGAGGGTTAAATCCCATCTAGATCATTCATATTTCTCATACGATTCATAATATACCCAATGTCCACTTTTATCATTACCCGGTCAAGGACAACTTTTAATGGAATCAATTTATATTAATTCTCGTATAGAAATATAATCACTTCATATCTAAGGACCATTACATCATTATTACTGTGAGAATTACTTATGATACAACAGACATTTAGAATCTCATATTGGGTCTGTCCAACACCATGTACATATACATATGCCTGTGTTTTTGACTTTAGTATCATCATACCTATGATCAATGAGATATGATCATCAGTCAATAAACACACCAGTCTTAATGCATTATTATTTTCCCTAAATAATAATACTCGACTAGGGACCTTTAGGAATATTGATACTATTCTCATAATCTCATTTCTAAGTCACGTACTTAGAGATATAGAATTGCATATCATATTCCAAGGATATTTATTAATCTAACATTTATATCGCAGTAAATTAAGAATTAATAAATTATAAAGGGAATAATTGATAGAACATAAATATTAATGATCCTAATGTCTTAAACTAAAACATCATAATGTTGTCTCTAGGGCACAAACATTAACAATCTCCCACTTGAACTAGAGCCAATCACCCATGTATCTAATACTCATGGAACTAGTATGACCATCGTGCTTATGCTGTGACAAAGCCTTAGTCAGTGGGTCTGCAACACTATCAGTACTATGCACTTTACATTTATATCTCCTTGATCATTAATCTCATTATTAAGGTGATATCGCTTAAGGACATGCCTAAACAGTCTCTTTGGCTGTTTCAAAAACATCAATATATTCGACTTCCATAGAAACATCAATGTTCTTGCTGTGAACTATTCAAGCTAACATCAATTATATTTAGACAAAACACAAACCAGGCATAGACACATAATTATCCTTGTCTATCCATAAATTAGGTTAAGAAACTAGTATCAGTGTAACCCTTTACAACTAGTTCCCTATCTTCTCCTTATACCAAAAATAAATCTTTAGTCCTCTTTAAGTACTTAAGAATATTCTTGACAATTATCCAGTGACCCTCACCTGGATTAGACTGATATATATTCGTCATGCTCAAAGCATAAGAAATATCAGGACAAGTACATATCATTGCATACATTATAGATCCAATTGCCGAAGCATACAGAGCTTTTCTAAGACGGCCCTTGTCATTTAATGATTTAGGGCAGTTATCCTGTGAGATCACTATCCCAAGAGACATCGGGACATATCCACTATTTGCCTCCTGCATCCTAAAATGATGTAATAATTTATCAATGTATGTACTGCGACTTGATCGATTAATCTCCTCAATCTATCTCTATAGATCTTAATCCCTAATATCTAGGTAGCATCGCCTAAGTCTTTCATCGAGAAAATATTTCTCAACCAAGTCTTAACAGCCTGTAGAGAAGGTATGTCATTCCATATCTGTTATATGCCATCTACATATAATACTAGGAACGTCACATGGCTCCCACTAACCTTCTTGTAAACACATGGTTCATCTCCATTTTGAATAAAGCCAAACTCTTTAACCATTTCATCAAAATGAATATTCATTCTCCTTGAGGATTGCTTCAATCTATAAATAGATCGAAGCAACTTATAAACTATCTTAGGAAACTTTGGATCGACAAAACCCTCAAGTTGTATCATATATACATCCTCTTCAAGGATCCCATATAAGAAAGCAGTTTTGACATCCATTTTCTAAATCGCATAGTCAAAGTAAGCAACTATTGCTAACAAAATCATGATGGACTTGACCATAGTAACTGGTGAAAAAGTCTCATCATAGTCTATACCATGAATTTATTTGAAACTTTTTGCTACTAGTCGTGTATTATAGGTCTGTACTTTACCATCCATATCAGTTTTCTTCTTGAAAACCCACTTGCACCTATAGGTTTTACCCCTTCGAGTGGATCAACTAAAGTCAATACTTTATTCTGATACATGGATTTCATCGCGGATTTCTTGGCCTCCAGCCATCTCTCGGAGTCTGCACTGTTCATAGCATCTTGGTAGGTGTGAGACTTATCCTTATCAGTAACCATCACATCACCATCTTGAGTCGAAAGAAATCCATAATTTCTCCCGGACTCATAGTGAATCCTACTAGATCTACGAATAATCTGTGTTTCCTAAACATGATTACTTTCAACATTTTGATGTACATCCTGATCTTATTCCAACTCTGGTTCAATGTTATCATGTGGTTCTCGATCTTCATCGAAATGTATTATCCTCCCATTGATATTCTTAGAATGTAGTTCTCCCTCAAGAAATACGATGGCCCGAGCAACAAACACTTTATTCTCGGAAGGATTATAAAAACTATACCCTAGTCTCACTTGGGTATCCCACAAAATAGCATCAATCTAATTTTGGTCCAAGCTTGTCAGAGGCTAAACATTTTACAAACGCTTCACATACCCAAATTTTTATAAATGACATGCTATGACATTCATCACTCTATATCTCATACGGAGTATTTTGAACCGCTTTAGTCGGAACTTGGTTAAGTGTATATGCAGCCGTTTCCAGAGCATAACCCTAGAAACTGAATGGAAGATCCGCTTGACTCATCATCGACCGTACTATGTCCAACAAGGTACGATTTCTCCTCTTAGAATCTCTATTCCATCGAGGTGTTCCAGATGGAGTAAGTTATGATACACAATCACACTCCTTCAAGAAACTATTGAAATTGAGGTTTAAGTATTCTCCTCCACGATCTGATCGTAAAACTTTTATACTTTTCCCTTGTTTTCTTTTCTACTTCGACCTTATATTCTTTGAACATTTTAAAAGAATCGGATTTGTTCTTCATAAGAACCACATATCCATATCTACTAAAATCATCAGTAAATATTATGAAGTAGTATAAGCCACCCCTTACCATCATACGCATTCGACCATATACATCATTATATATAAGTCATAATCGTTCGGGGGCTCTTTCACCTGATCAGGTAAAAGAAGCTTTAGTCATTTTACCAATGAAACAAAGTTCGCATCTTCCGTATGATTCAAAATCAATCTTATCCAAGTATCCATCTATTTGTAACTCATAAATGTGTTTCTCATTAATATGGCTTAACGAAAATGGTAGAGGTAATGTTTGATTTGAGTCATCTTAGAACATATAAATTGTTAACTAATTGTGCAACATCATAAGCCTTATCATTAAAATAGAATAAACAACTATTATTTATTTAATTAAAATGAAAATCTTTCTTGTCCTGACAAGAAATTAATTTAATGTATCCCCTAAAGGCATGCACGTAATAACAATTTATCAAGTTCTCAATCTTGCCTATATGGGCAAAATTAGGTATCGAGTTCCTTCAACTAGAGCAATAACTTTTGCTTCAATTCTAACCCGATACCTGAAGCTTGACCATTGTTAGTCTTCTTCTTTAGATCTTCCAAACAAGCTCGATAATTTAACTTCCAATCATCCAGTTATTTCCACAGAAATGACAATCATCTCCTTTAGCAACACCACTACCAGGCTTCAAAAGCCCTTTGGGATTGGACTTTAGTTTGGCACCGAATAAGAACCTTGCCTGTCCACTTTCCTTTCCCATTTGCATTCCATGTGTACATAATCAATATGGACATAATTCATGCCTTTATCGTGTTATTTTCAGCAGTTCTAAACATGCTTAATAACTCAGTGAGTTTCTGTCTATCTCATTCCTTTTATTCTTAACAAACTAAGAATAGAAGTTGTTCAAAGATTGTTTGATCAAATCAAATTGAGTCTCTAGACTATTCTTGAAACCCAAAATATCAAGTTACATATACCTATCATATTTAGAACATGTGGTCCAACCAGATATCATTCTCCCATTAATGAAAAAGTTTGGTGCCTTATTATTGTCAAATTTTCTGACGAGCCTATCCTTCAAACATCCTTTGAAGGTGCTCAATCATATCATAAACATCATTATGCTCTTGTCGCTTCTAAAGCTCAGCACTCATAATTACAAGCATGAGACACGAAACATCAGTTGCATAATCAATTTGCTTCTGGTAAGCATTTTGTTCAGCACATGTTTTATTCTCAGCTAGAAGAAATAAGTGAGGGGTTTGAGTGACATCCTTGAACCTGAGGACAATCCTCAAGTTCCCATGTCAATTGAGGAAATTATTTCATGTCAGCTTGTCCTTCTCAAGGACTATTACATAGAAAAGTTATTTGTGTTATTTGTCATTTGATATCTACAATATTAAAGTGCATAAAATGACTTAGTCTACAGATGATCATTAAATTATGTTCAAGTGATTATTCATATATATATATATACATAATATATATCTCCACTATTTTTATCAAATCAATAGCCCTCACTATTTTTATCAAATCAATAGCCCTAACTATTAATTCAGAAAAAATATCTTCTATATCCTTTCTAGTGAGCCAAGATCGATATTTCACCATGCGTTAGGTTAGCTTTGGCTTTTCTCCTAAAACATGATTATTAAGGTAGACAATATTTGTCAATTATATCAACTATATAACTCTTGGATAGCTTGGTGGAACGATATTTGTTCATATTTATCTAATAAATCTCGCCAAACTCTATGCCTCTAAGTTCACAATCCTATTGTGGTAACTTAGTTAAGTCAAACCCAATAGTCAAAAAGTATCAATATACTTCAACACATCTCCCACGATAGATAGGAGTACTTCGCTTTGGCGAACCCACTCCTGGTCGATCTAGGGGTTAACGCATTGGACTCAATGGAAGGCATCTGATCAACTTAATATTAACTTTAAGGTTTTGTTAATTTTAAAATGATCATGATCCCATCATAAAGAGATTCCCAATTTTTTCTTGAATAAAATACTTCAAATCAATAATCGTCAATGGTTTGATTTCCAGGTAGTGAGGGAGTCACAACGGTCTCGCTTAAAACCCACAACCTTACAAGTTCAATGAACTCCCTTTTGACAAAATCGCCCCATATCGGAAATAAAGAAAATTTGTATTTTATTCCGTGTTTCATAAACACGAGAATCTCATAATTGTTTGTTCATTTTAAAATCATGAATCATTACAGATTCTATCTTGTTTAGCAAGCATGACATGGGTGTCGTATCTAATACATACATCCTTAATCTAATTAATCATGCATCTTTATAAACTACTCTACACATACATTTATCATATGTTCATATATATGTAAAGTCCAATAAATAAACGTGGTTGGTTATGGCTTCATCCTATGTGATCTTTATCAAGCTAATGACAAAGATCTAGGTCAATCTAAGGTGGAAAATAAATTGGAGACCAATAGGAGCTTCCGTCATCGGCCTTGTCATTAGACCAATATCTTTGCATGTATTTTCAGCCTGGATTCTCGAATCCTTTGCTTCTTGGGTGGTGGCGAACAATGCTGCTTGCGTTGCGGGAGATACCCCTAAATAAATTGACAGCGAGCAAGCAGCAAGCACCTACTCCGATCAAAATGAAAAGCAGCGTAATTCTTTACCGCAGGTGACAAGTGTCATAAATATCATGTACCATAAAAAGAAGAAAGGTACATAATCAACGGAGGCCTTCCCGACATATGTTGCAACGTACAGGCTAACTATTACATGTCTTCTTTCTTGTATTGCTTCCTTGGATGGCCTCCATGTGGGATTACCCTTGATCTTCAAATCTTCATGTCTTCATGTACATTACAAGAATGAAATATGAAAACTAATCTAATGAACTTACAAGAAGAAATCGAGTTACATTCGAGATTTAATAATTACAAGATTAAATGACATGCAAGCCGTATTTGAAAAACCAAAACCACTAAGGTCATAAGCCATAACCATCCACCATGCTCAATTAACACAAAAGAACATGTTAAAACACATAATCTGATCTTAATGTATCATACCCATCATGATCTAATCATAAAATATTGAAAAAATCAGAAAATTCGAAATTAAATCTGATAACATTAAATCGCAGATTACAGGGCCTAAACGACGTTGATAAGTGGCATTTTATACCACTTAGAACGTCTTGAAATGGCTTAAATTGGTGTCTTGAAATCAAGTATTTTATGTATTTGATGCGTTTTTCTAGTGTTTATGCATTTCAGGGTTTTAGTTGCATTTCGGGGGAGGAATCATCAAGAATAAGCCTTGCCATGTGTTCACCATTGCGAGAGGAAAGAAACGGGCAGATTATGGCGAAGAAACGGAGCAAAATCAGAATTTTTCCAGTAGAGGTCTGAGCGCCCGCTCAGCATTGCTGAGCGGCCGCGCAGGGTCGGGAAAAAAAACAAATTATTTTAGGACTTCTACTTCTGTTTGGTTTCCACTTCTATGTAATCTGAGTTTTATGGGACTATTATATAAGTAGATTTGAGACGTTTTCACAAGTGTGGATTGAAGAAGATTGTGTTTTTACGCAAGGAGCGAAGGAGATAAGGAAGAAGACCGATTTAGCACACCGTAACGAAGAGGAAGCATATATTCTTGTGATTCTTGTTTCGTTATAACGTTGGATGCTAGTTTTCTTGCTTTGAACTTATTTACTCTTGTGACGTACTCTATTTTAATATAATTAGTTTAGTTATTATTTTCTTGTGTTTATTTATCATGATTTCATATGAACCCATGATGACGATAAGTGCTATTATGGGCTAATCGTGATCATGGGGTTGCAACGGATTTATTGTGGAATTCTTTACTTAATTATTTAATACTTTAGTGTGTGATGATTGCATGATATCTAGTATTGGTTGTGCGTATTCGTCTTATGTGCGTCGCGAACATATAAGATAGGGTGTTAATCTCTTGTGAAGCGACGGTGGATCTTGAGATTTAGAACTTGCCATGCTAGCATAGGTTCATGTACGTTGTGCATGATTAGTGGGTAACTCTAACAGTTTTATTTGCCCTATGTAATCAAAAGGAATAACTTGTGCTTAAATCGTTGTGTTGTCAATTTCTGTAGACATATGGGAACTCAACATAATTGATGACTATTCAACTTCTATCTTAATTGTGGATGCTTGGTAGAATGGTATTAGTACAATGAAAGTTGGCTTTTATCAGTTTCGTGTTTTTCGATTAATATCATCACTGTCACATGCTAAAGGTAATAACAATGGATATAGAAGGAAGTAATAATGAAGTTGTGATCTCATGAGTATTTTATTATTGATAAATTGAAGTGTTAGTTAAGTGATTAATTAAGTAGTTAATTATAGTTAATATTTAATCAACAATTTTAAGTGTTATTGTCTTAACATTGAGAAGTAATCATACATTGGTGAGTGAGTTTAATTAGACAATAATTTAGTCTGAGTCTCTGAGGGAACGAACTAGAAAGTATTCTATATTACTTGCGAACGCGTATACTTGCGTGAATATTAGTGCGTGTTTTCGCCCTAATAAGTTTTTGGCGCCGCTGCCGGGGACTCGGCGTATTTGTTTAGTTTAAGTACTTACCATCATTGGTCATTAAGACTCAGTGATTAGGACGTAGTAGTTACTTATTTTTTCCGGTTGTGTTTCAGGTACTTTAGCAAGCGTATATGCAAACTCGTTCTCGTGCTCACAAGAGGACTTTAGATACAGCTGAGGAGACAGACGAAGTTCTTGATATTCCGGAGAAGTTAGATTTTGAGGATTCGGATTCAGGAACTGAGCAGAAAGAACCAGTAAATATGGGAGATCGTATTGTTCAAGCTGATCCAGCTCTTATGGATTTTTCTCGGCCTAAAATTGATGACATTCAGTCAAGCATCCTTCATCCGGCTATTCAAGCTAACACCTTTGAAATCAAGCCGGGCACTATTCAGATGGTGCAGAATTCTGTTTCTTTTGGAGGAGCGGCAACTGAAGACCCCAACATGCACATAAGGAATTTTGTCGAGATCTGCAGCACTTTTAAGTATAATGGCGTGACTGATGAGGCTATCAAGTTGAGGCTTTTCCCATTCTCACTGAGGGACAAGGCTAAAGACTGGTTACATTCTGAACCAGCTGGGTCCATCAATACGTGGCAAGATCTTGCGCAAAAGTTTCTGGTGAAGTTTTATCCGATGGCAAAGACTGCTGCTATGAGGAGTGCTCTTACTCAGTTTGCGCAGCAACCTACAGAATCTATGTGCGAGGCTTGGGAACGCTACAAGGAAATGTTGAGAAAATGTCCACATCATGGAATGCCGGATTGGATGGTGATCACTGGTTTCTATAATGGTTTGGGGGCTCAATCTCGGCCCATGCTCGATGCAGCAGCTGGAGGCGCCTTATGGGCTAAAAGCTATACTGAGGCGTATAATCTTATAGAGATGATGGCTGCAAATGAGCATCAAAACCCAACTCAGAGGATGACGTCAGGCAAGGTAGCAGGTATTCTGGAAGTTGATGCAGCCACCGCTATTGCAGCCCAGCTCCAAGCGCTATCAATGAAGGTTGATTCTCTGGCTACGTATGGAGTTAATCAAATAGCTATGGTTTGTGAGCTTTGTGCAGGTTCTCATGCTACGGATCGGTGTTCTCTTGTCAACAAATCTGTTCAGTATGTGAATAATTATCAGCGACAACAGCAGCCTGTGCCAGCGACCTATCATCCTAACAACAAAAATCATCCAAATTTCAGCTGGGGGAATAATCAGAATGCTATTCAGCCACCATATCAGCAAGGAGTGAGTAAACAGTTTAACCCACCTGAATTCCAGCAACCTCAGCAGTATGCTACAAGGCAATCATATCCTCAACAGGGAAGTGCAGCTGCACCTACTAGTGCTGATTTTGAGGAACTTAAGCTGTTGTGCAAGAGTCAGGCGGTTTCTATCAAGACCTTGGAAAATCAAATCGGTCAATTAGCCAATGCAGTGCTCAATCGTCAACCTGACACTCTTCCCAGTGACACGGAAGTACCAGGAAGGAAGGAAGCTAAAGAGCAAGTCAAGGCTATTACCTTAAGGTCTGGAAAAGTAGCTGATGCTGAAAAGGCAAAAGAAGTAGAAGCTGAAATTAGAGGTGAAGAATCTACGCAAAAGGAGAAAGCGGCGGAACCAAGGAAGACTATTGTTGAACACACTCTGCCTGAGGCTAATACAGGGGAGAAACAGCTCTATCCTCCACCACCTTTTCCTAAGAGATTGCAGCAACAAAAGCTGGATAGAAAGTTCGGAAAGTTTCTGGAGGTGTTCAAGAAACTTCACATCAATATACCTTTCGCTGAGGCTCTGGAACAAATGCCTAGTTATGCGAAGTTTATGAAGACTATTCTTTCAAGGAAGGTGAAACTGGATGACCTTGAAACCGTTGCTCTCACGGAAGAATGCAGCGCTGTTCTACAGTAAAAGTTACCACCAAAACTGAAAGATCCAGGAAGCTTCACCATTCCTTGCACAATTGGCAATCTGACGTTTGACAAGTGCCTTTGTGATTTGGGAGCAAGCATTAATCTGATGCCATTGTCGATCTTTAAAAAGCTGGATCTGCCTGATCCAAAACCCACATACATGTCGCTACAATTGGCTGACCGTTCCATTACTTACCCAAGGGGCATAGTTGAGGATGTGCTCGTCAAGGTGGATAAGCTCTTCTTTCCAGCAGATTTTGTTATTCTAGATTTTGAGGAAGATAAGAAGATTCCCATAATTTTGGGAAGGCCTTTCTTGGCTACTGGCCGTACCTTGATAGATGTGCAAAAAGGTGAACTTATTATGCGGGTCCAAGATCAGGATGTGACCTTCAACGTATTCAAGGCAATGAAATTCCCTACAGAAGATGAGGAGTGCTTAAAAGTGGATGTGATTGATTCTGCGGTTACTTCGGAACTCGATCACATGCTAATGTCTGATGCATTAGAAAAGGCCTTAGTGGGGGATTTTGACAGCGATGATGAAGATAGCAACGAGCAATTACAATATCTGAACGCTTCTCCCTGGAAGCGAAAGCTGGACATACCATTTGAATCTCTTGGTACTTCTGACCTTAAGAACGCTGAAGGGAAGCTCAAACCATCAATAGAGGAAGCACCTACCTTGGAGCTCAAACCATTACCTGAGCACTTGAGGTATGCTTTTTTAGGTGATTCATCTACGTTACCTGTTATTATTTTATCTGACCTTTCAGGTAGTGAGGAAGACAAGCTCTTAAGGATTTTGAGAGAATTCAAATCGGCTATAGGATGGACCATAGCAGACATCAAGGGGATAAGTCCTTCATATTGTATGCATAAAATTCTGTTAGAGGAAGGTAGTAAGCCAACTGTGGAACAGCAGCGAAGACTAAATCCCATCATGAAGGAGGTGGTGAAGAAAGAAATTCTGAAATGGCTAGACGCAGGCATCATTTATCCTATTTCTGACAGCTCATGGGTGAGCCCCGTACAATGTGTACCTAAGAAGGGAGGTATCACTGTGGTCGCAAATGAAAAGAATGAGCTCATCCCTACTCGAACAGTTACAGGATGGAGAGTATGCATGGATTATAGAAAATTGAACAAAGCCACAAGGAAGGATCACTTCCCTCTTCCATTTATTGATCAGATGCTTGACAGATTGGCGGGTCATGAGTATTTTTGTCTTCTGGATGGTTATTCCGGGTATAATCAGATTTGTATTGCACCAGAGGATCAGGAAAAGACTACCTTCACTTGTCCATTTGGCACGTTTGCTTTTTGCAGAGTTTTGTTTGGGTTATGTGGCGCCTCGGCCACCTTTCAGAGATGTATGATGGCTATATTCTCTGACATAATTGGAAATAACGTCGAAGTGTTCATGGATGACTTCTCCGTCTTTGGACACTCATATGATGAATGTTTGAATAATCTGCGCGCCGTACTCAAAAGATGCGTGGAAACTAATTTGGTGCTCAATTGGGAGAAATGTCATTTTATGGTGCGTGAAGGCATTATCCTTGGGCATAAGGTCTCTAGCAAGGGTCTGGAGGTGGACAAGGCTAAGGTGGGAGTCATTGAAAATCTTCCCCCACCTAATTCTGTGAAAGGAATCCGTAGTTTTCTTGGTTATGCGGGTTTTTATCGGCGATTCATCAAGGACTTTTCAAAGATATCTAAGCCGTTGTGCAATTTGCTTGAGAAAGATGTGCCTTTCAAATTTGATGATGAATGTTTGGCAGCATTCGAGACTCTTAAGAAGAGTTTGATCACTGTACCAGTTATTACAGCACCAGATTGGACAGAACCGTTTGAGATGATGTGTGATGCAAGTGATTATACGGTAGGTGCAGTTCTGGGACATCGCAAGAAAAATCTCTTCCATGTGGTCTACTATGCGAGTAAGACTTTAAATGGTGCCCAATTGAACTACACCACTACTGAGAAGGAGCTTTTGGCTATAGTCTTTGGTTTTGAGAAATTTCGATCTTATCTGCTTGGTACGAAAGTAACAGTATTCACTGATCATGCAGCTATTCGCTATCTGGTTTCCAAGAAGGATTCGAAGCCGAGACTCATTCGTTGGGTGCTTTTACTTCAGGAATTTGAGTTAGAGATCAAAGATAGAAAAGATACTGAGAATCAAGTAGCTGACCATCTCTCTAGGTTGGAGAATCCCGATTCTACTTCACAAGATAGGACGTTAATCAATGAATCTTTTCCGGATGAGCAGTTGTTTACAATTCAGGAGCAAGAACCATGGTTTGCAGATATTGTAAACTATCTCGTCAGCAATATAATGCCTCCTAATTTGACATCCGCTCAAAAGAAGAAGTTTCTGCATGAGGTGAAGTGGTATATGTGGGATGAACCATATTTGTTTAGACAGGGAGCTGACCATATAATCAGGAGATGTATCCCGTTCTGTGAGACGGAGGGGATATTACGAGACTACCATTCCATGGTTTATGGTGGACACTATGGTGGTGAGAAGACGGCAGCTCGTATTCTGCAAGCAGGTTTTTTCTGGCCTACTTTGTTCAAGGATGCTCATCAGTTTGTCTTAAGGTGTGATCGTTGCCAAAGAGTGGGAAATTTGTCAAGGAAGGATGAGATGCCATTAAATGTGATGCTTGAAGTCGAGGTCTTTGATGTATGGGGAATCAATTTTATGGGGCCTTTTATCTCGTCTTGCAATAATCAGTACATCTTGCTGGCAGTCGATTATGTCTCAAAATGGGTCGAAGTTAAAGCTTTACCGATAAATGATACAAAGGCAGTGCTAAATTTTCTTCATAAGCAAATTTTCACAAGGTTTGGAACACCTCGGGTAATCATAAGTGATGAAGGATCGCATTTTTGCAACCGTAAGTTCACTTCTATGATGCAGCGTTATAATGTGAATCATCGAGTAGCTATTGCCTATCATCCGCAAACAAATGGTCAAGCGGAAGTGTCTAACAGAGAGATAAAGCGCATTCTAGAGAAGGTTGTTTGTCCGTCAAGGAAGGATTGGTCTTTAAAGCTCGATGAAGCTGTTTGGGCTTACAAAATAGCATACAAAACTCCACTTGGGATGTCACCGTTTCAGTTGGTGTACGGTAAGGGATGTCATCTACCTGCGGAGCTTGAGCATAAGGCCTACTGGGCATTGAAGAAGTTGAACCTGGATTTAGATGCAGCTGGTAAGAAAAGAATGCTTCAGCTTAATGAACTGGATGAATTTCGACTTCAAGCATACGAAAATAACAAAATGTATAAGGAAAAGGTGAAGAGGTGGCACGATAGGAAGCTACATCCAAAGTTATTTGTGCCAGGGCAACAACTTCTCTTATTCAACTCTCGACTCCGACTTTTTCCTGGGAAGTTGAAATCAAGGTGGTCTGGACCTTTTATTGTCAAAACTGTGTTTTCACATGGAGCGGTGGAAATTTTTGAGAATGATCCCGACCAAGCATTCAAGGTTAACGGTCAGCGGTTGAAGCACTACTATGGGGACATGGCAAACCGAGAAGTGGTTAGTGCCATTTTGTTGACTACTTGAGAAGGGTACGAAACATCAAGCTAATGACGAAAAAGAAGCGCTGCGTGGGAGGCAACCCATGAATTGTTGTTACAGGAACCCTTAGAAGTTAATAACCTATCCAAAAACACAAAAAAATCAGAAAACAGGGGCTGAAAAAAAAAAATTCCAGTGACCCCCTGAGCGCCCGCTCAGCTTTGCTGAGCGACCGCGCAGCAAGCTGAACGCCCGCTCAGTTTTGCTGAGCGACCGCTCAGGGGTCGAGTACCAGAATTTTTTTTCAGTTCAGAAAAAAAAAACACAAAAACAGTTTTAGCCCATAAACCCATGATTTGTTCCCACTACCCCATCATTTTACTCCTTAATTCCCAAACCCTAATCTAATCCACACCCTATATATATACACCTATCCTACATATCTCCCACAAAACTTCCTACACTTAAACCCTCTCACAAACATCAAAAATCAGTTCTTACACACTTTTATTCACGAATCAATGGCACCCAAGAGAGCACGCACTATTGACAGCAGCAGCACAGTTCCTACTGCTGATTCATCGAGGGGTACTGCTGCAAGGCCTCGGTTAACTGACAGAGCTGCGGAGGAGGAGTACACTAGGCTGTTGGGGAAGCCGATTCTGAAGGAGAGGGGGTTTTTACCATCGGGGAGGGATGGTGAGTTGCTGCCCATGATTGCAGAGAAGGGGTGGATAACTTTTTGTGAGTCACCCGAAGCGGTACCGATGAGCGTTGTTCGCGAGTTCTACGCGAACGCGAAGGCCGAAAAGAATGGGTTTTCTGTGGTCCGAGGGCTGACGGTTGATTATCATCCTGCGGCGATTCGCCGTGTGATTGGACAGCGAGAGAGGAAGCCCGAGGAGGAGAACTGGAATGAAAAGACTGCTGAGGATTTTGACTTGGATTTGATTTGTGCGACTCTCTGTCGACAGGGCACAGTTTGGACCTGCAGGACCGGCACTAATGAGTATCGTCACTTTCCGGCGATCGCCATGAACAGGTATGCCCGTGCATGGAATGCATTTATTTGTGCTAATATTTTGCCTTCTTCGCATGCACACGAGGTCACAGTTGAGAGAGCACAGTTGTTGTGGGGAATTCTGAATGAGGAATACTATGTGGACCTTGGTGAGTTTATCTACCAAGGAATTCTAAAGTTTTTGAGGGGAGCAAAGCATATGAACATCCCTTATGCATCTACGGTTACGAAGCTATGCCGAGCAGTGGGAGTGAACTGGCCGGCTCATGAGCAGTTGCAGTTGCCAGCAGCTCCGATTGATTCTGGCACTCTGAATGGGATGCAGGAGTGGACCGGTGGTGAGCCTGAGGAGCATGGGCTGGGTTATCATCTTCCAGGAGGGCGTCCAGCACGAGGTGCTACTATGGCTAGGCCAGGGCATGATGAGGCTGGTTCTTCGAGAGCTCAGGAGGGTGCTGGGATGGTTGATGCCTAGTATAGGAGGCTTTCACGGCGGATCGATGCCATGTATGAGACGCAGAGCAGGTTTGCTCAGGAGCTCACCCTTGCGTTAGGGACTGCTTTTCGAGGCCTTGGAGCTGATATCCAGTCGCCAGTTTTTGGTGAGGATTCTGCATACCCGCCGCCTGATACTCCACCCACTGAGGGTGATGATGATGATGACTCTGAGTAGGTATACCCTGTGTTCCTTTCTACTAATTTCACTGAGGACAGTGAAGATTTTTAGTTTGGGGGTGGTAGTTAAGGAATATTGTGTGTGTGTCATTTAGTTGCATATTCATGATAGTTTAGTTCATATAGTTGTATAATTTATGCCATATAGTTTTTTTTATGAATGTCATGTAGCTCATGCATTTACCATAATCCCTTTTGCAATGATTTATCGACTGAATTGTGATATTGATGCGAGTGTAGTGATAGCATTAAAGTGATATTAAGCTGTGTAGGTTGATATGCATGCTAGAAACAATTGTAAGTCCACTAAGTCTTAGAGAATGCGTAAGGGCTAGATTGTTGTTATGATTTGGTTGTTTTCAAGGTCAATCTACTTATTATGCTTAGAATTCGATTATAGGTTCTTAGTGATAAAGACATGAAAAAGAAAAAAATTTGGAGAAAAAAATATGGAAGTTGTTGCTAGTTGTGGCTAGGCGTCAAATGGCTAGTAGCCGGCTCGCATATGGTGCGAGTAGTCTAGGGTTGCGCAAGATGGAGCGAAACGCACTTGCTCAGAAGTTATAAAAAAAATATATATATATATATATAAAATAATTTTTGCATAATTGATCAAGAGTGGGCTCTTTGGTATTCGAGTTATTAAGTTCTTAGGGGACTTTGTGCCTAGTGACCTAAGGCTTTTAGAGTCTGGGATCCGCTAACCTAACACGCGTTACATGGATACCATTGTATAAGTCTTTTGTGGACCTCACTCATTGCACGGTCAAATAAGCATTTGAGTTGTAAATAAAAAGCACGATTCCGTAGTAAGCTCCAGAGTTCTTGTAGTGTTGTATATCACTTTGTGCCTAGAACTTTTTATTCTTTGTATAATCGTAGGATTGCCTTGAGGATAGTCTAGTCATAGTAATTGGTCTAGTTCCGAAGCATATCTGTTAAGCATTTGCACCCACCACGTTTCTGGCTGTATGTCCGTTTGCATGAGTTTATTGATCTTTAGTTGTCTAACTGCATTTGTTGAGATGTGTCAATTTGGTTGGTTAATTGTAGTAAGGGGGATCGCTGCATTTTCATATAGATTGCATTCATGCATGTTTTTATTTGTTTTTGAGTCTGTGACGCTTGAGGACAAGCATCGATTTAAGTTTGGGGGTGTGATAAGTGGCATTTTATACCACTTAGAACGTCTTGAAATGGCTTAAATTGGTGTCTTGAAATCAAGTATTTTGTGTATTTTATGCATTTTTCTAGTGTTTATGCATTTCAGGGTTTTAATTGTATTTCGGGGGAGGAATCATCAAGAATAAGCCTTGCCATGTGTTCACCATTGCGAGAGGAAAGAAACGGGAAGATTACAGCGAAGAAACGGAGCAAAATCAGAATTTTTCCAGTAGAGGTCTGAGCGCCCGCTCAGCATTGCTGAGCGGCCGCGCAGCAAGCTGAGCGTCCGCTCAGCTATGCTGAGCGGCCGCGCAGGGTCGGGAAAAAAAACAAATTATTTTAGGACTTCTACTTCTGTTTGGTTTCCACTTCTATGTAATCTGAGTTTTATGGGACTATTATATAAGTAGATTTGAGACGTTTTCACAAGTGTGGATTGAAGAAGATTGTGTTTTTACGCAAGAAGCGAAGGAGATAAGGAAGAAGACCGATTTAGCACACCGTAACGAAGATGAAGCATATATTCTTGTGATTCTTGTTTCGTTGTAATGTTGGATGCTAGTTTTCTTGCTTTGAACTTATTTACTCTTGTGACGTACTCTGTTTTAATATAATTAGTTTAGTTATTATTTTCTTGTGTTTGTTTATCATGATTTCATATGAACCCATGATGACGATAAGTGCTATTATGGGCTAATCGTGATCATGGGGTTGCAACGGATTTATTGTGGAATTCTTTAGTTAATTGTTTAATACTTTAGTGTGTGATGATTGCATGATATCTAGTATTGGTTGTGCATATCCGTCGTATGTGCGTCGCGAACATATAAGATAGGGTGTTAATCTTTTATGAAGCGACGGTGGATCTTGAGATTTAGAACTTGCCATGCTAGCATAGGTTCATGTACGTTGTGCATGATTAGTGGGTAACTCTAACAGTTTTATTTGCCCTATGTAATCAAAAGGAATAACTTGTGCTTAAATCGTTGTGTTGTCAATTTCTGTAGACATATGGGAACTCAACATAATTGATGACTATTCAACTTCTATCTTAATTGTGGATGCTTGGTAGAATGGTATTAGTATAATGAAAGTTGGCTTTTATCAGTTTCGTGTTATTCGATTAATATCATCACTGTCACATGCTAAAGGTAATAACAATGGCTATAGAAGGAAGTAATAATGAAGTTGTGATCTCATGAGTATTTTATTATTGATAAATTGAAGTGTTAGTTAAGTGATTAATTAAGTAGTTAATTATAGTTAATATTTAATCAACAATTTTAAGTGTTATTGTCTTAACATTGAGAAGTAATCATACATTGGTGAGTGCGTTTAATTAGACAATAATTTAGTCTGAGTCTCTGAGGGAACGAACTAGAAAGTATTCTACATTACTTGCGAACGCGTATACTTGCGTGAATATTAGTGCGTGTTTTCGCCCTAACAGACGTCAAACGCCTTATAGATCAATTATGTTCAGACGCTCGATTCCATATGAAATAGAGTATTCGTTCACCAAAATCGGACACCAGACACAGATTTCAGCAAATCCGCTGCATCCGATTTAGAATCGTATCAAATATGATTCTTATAATAAGAACAAACACAAAACATGTATATATCAGTATATATACAGATTATATAATCATCATATGATACAACTCTCATGAATATCACATATTCAAAATATATATATACACACGCATATATAAACATAACAACATGTAAAACATACAAAATCGCATACATAACAGTCATGGAATATTGTATACATGTTATCATCATAAAACCAGTAAACACATAAATGAATTAAAAACTTTTCGCAAGTAGCTCTGATGCCATTGTTGGGTTTCGAGCACATAAACGTAACGGAAACAGTAATTAAAAATGTGAAAAATCAAAATTTTTGAAACCCACCACAGGATCCATGGGAAAAACAGATATTTAATTCGTAGATCAGATTATTTACCTTAAGAAGATTTACGATTATGGTTATCAAAAAGAGATCCTAGCTTTAAACGAACACCACGTATCCCGCCTTAATGATCTATGCCGTACTGGTATCCACACGAAAGCTGGTACGGAGGAGGCGTGTACTAGCACCAAGAACGGCCCTGTTTTCCCCTCTCTCACTCTCTCACCTTTACCTGCTAGGATTTTATGTTTTTATCTAATAAAAACGTATCCCTAATTTTAGCCTTAAGGATGTTCATATAGAGATGCCAAAAACAGTCCTAACCCTAATCCAAGTTAGAGTTTATTAAAATATGAAATTATATTTATTTAATAATTAAGTTTAACTCAATTACTAAATAACAACTAAATTTCGGATTTAATAATATAAAATTTTGAAATTCTTTTATCCCATTAATTAGGTCCAACTTAATTAATAATAAATAATTCAAATTTCCTTTTTAATTCAAATCCGAATTTGAATTGAATATTCCTCCATGCTTTTTCTGTGCGACCCTATAGGTTATTATTACGTTGGCAATAATTTAAATATCTCATATTTAAATTATATTAAATTATAAACAATGAGTGACATCTAGTAATACATCATTGCTATCCAAGTAATAATAATTAAATCGGTGATCGATTAAACCTTTCGTGAATAATGTACAATGTAATATAATCCCTTTAACCAAATATTATAGATTAAACTAGAGGCATGTAATGTGTCATCCTCATCATAGTTTACTTCCTTGATCAATGAGTAGACTATCATATCAAATCAAAATTTGAGCGTGGCCACGCATTTCATTGTCTAGCTCACACAAGAGGCTAATAATATCACTCCTAAAATAGGAGGGTTAAATCCCATTGAGATCATTCATATTTCTCATAAGATTTATAATATACCCAATGTCCACTTTTATCATTACCCGATCAAGGACAACTTTTAATGGAATCAATGTATATTAATTCTCGTATAGAAATATAATAACTTCAGGTCTAAGGACCATTACATCATTATCACTGTGAGAATTACTTATGACATAACAGACATATAGAATCTCACATTGGGTCTGTCCAGCACCATGTACATATACATCTGCCTGTGTTTTTTACTTTAGTATTATCATACCTATGATCAATGAGATGTGATCACCGGTCAACAAACACACCAATCTTAATGCATTATTATTGTCCCTTAATAATAATACTCGACTAGGGACCTTTAGGAATATTGATGATATTCTCATAATCTCATTTCTAATTCACGTACTTAGATTCATAGAATTGTATATCATATTCCAAGGACATTTATTAATCTAACATTTATATCGCAGTAAATTAAGAATTAATAAATTATAAAGGGAATAATCGATAGAACATAAACATTAATGATCCTAATGTCTTAAACTAAAACATCATAGTGTTGTCTCTAGGGCACAAACACTAACAGATTGTTCACCTGCCTCAAAACCTATGTCTACAGCTACAAAGTTGGATGAAGATAAAAAGGGAAAAAGTGTAGACATTTCAGGTTATAGAGGGATGATTGGATCTTTGTTGTATTTGACTGCTAGTAGACCAGACATTATGTTTGCAACATGTCTGTGTGCAAGATTTCAATCCAATCCAAACGAATCATATTTTATGGTCGTGAAGAGAATTTTCAGATACCTTGTTGAATATATTTGAGATGTCATGTCTAATATGTTTCATGGTTAGTTCTCAGATCTTAACTAACAGGAAATATCAGTTCTTACTGGAATCAGGACTTACTGGAAGTCAGAACTTAAGGATATCAGAACTTAGATTATCAGAAGATAATATCAGAAGATGGATATCAGAACTTAAGTACTGGAGGACTTACAGTTAAGAAAGGATACTGATTTACAGGAATCAAGATCGAGACTAATACAAGAAGAAGATATGCAAGGAAAGAGTTCGAGGACTAGAAGAATTATAAGATATCTGGTTGATATATTTTAAGAGACAGAATTATATTCCATATCAACTAGAAGTTATCTTGTAACTGTGTGTCTATATAAATACAGACATAGGTTTACTCTATAAGAGTTACGATCATCGAGAAGATCATATAATTGTATCCTAGAAGCTCTCATGATATTTGTTCATCACTGAGAGAGTACAGTTCCATTGTAACAGAGTTTGTTATATCGAATACATCTGTTTTCTGTTACTTGTGCTTTAAATCGATTTGATTGTATTCTACACTGTATTCAACCCCCTTCTAAAGTGTTGTGTGACCTAACAAGTGGTATCAGAGCCTATCTATTAACACACATACAGTAAAGATCCAAAACAATCATGTCTGAAGAAGCAGAAAATCCAACCAAGCCCGCTAAAACTGAAGAAACTCCATAGACTCAAACCCATAGTCGATATGAGACTATCAGGGTTCCCATGTTGAGACCGTCTGAATATCCCATATGGAAAGTGAAGATGGCTATGTTTCTGGAAGCTACAGATCCAGAATACCTTGACAGAATTAATGAAGGACCGCATAAGCCAACCAAGCTCTCTGTTATAATTGCAGATCAGCCATCAAAGACCATACCAAAGGAGAAAAGTGAATACACAGCTGAAGATATCTCATCTATTGCCAAGGATGCAAAGGTAAGGCATTTGCTGCATAGTGCCATTGATAATGTCATGTCAAATAGGATAATTCACTGCAAGACTGCAAAGGAGATATGGGATGCTTTGATGACAAGGTGTCAGGGAACTGATGCAATCAAGAAAAATAGGAGGACTATACTCATTCAAGAGTATGAGCACTTTGACTCAAAAAGTGATGAGTCATTAATTGACTTATATGACAGGTTTGTCAAACCCTTGAATGATCTGTCACTGGTGGATAAGGAATATGACATTGAAGGTTCAAATCTAAAATTCCTTTTAGCTCTTCCTGAAAGTTGGGATTTGAAAGCTACTATTATAAGAGATAACTATGCTCTTGATGAAACTACTCTTGATAAAATTTATGGAATGCTCAAGACTTATGAACTTGAGATGGATCAAAGAAGCAAGAGACATGGGAGAAAGTCAAGAACAGTTGCGCTTAACGTAGAGGAGAAATCCCCCAATGTAGCTGTCTTAAAGAAAGGAAAATGAAAAGCTCTCATCATAAAGTCTGATTCAGAATCATCAAGTTCTGATGATGATGATTCAGAAACTGAAAGTCTACCTGAAGTAGATGTTGATGAAGAGATGATGAAGCTGTGTGCTCTTATGGTGAAAGGTATCACAAAGATAGCATACAGGAAATTCAGAAGAGGAAAGAAGTTTTCCATGAAAGGTAAAAGTTCTGATAAGAAGGTCTTCAGAAAATTTGAAGGCAAATGAGGAAAATCTGACAGAGGAGATTACTCAAATGTCAAATGCTACAACTGTGGTGAGAAAAGCCATATATCTCCTGAATGCAAGAAAGGAAAGAGTGACAAAGGCAAGGCTCTTGTAACAAAGAAGAAAAGATGGACAGACTCCCTCAGATTTTGAAGATGAGGAAAACTATGTCTTGATGGCAAATGCTGATAGCAGTTCTGATGCTGCTGAGTTAAAGGTACCTCAAACAACTTATGCCTTTCATACTGATGATATTACTGAGTTGAGATTATATCTTAAAACCATGTTTATTAGCTATAGAGATCAAACTTTAACATGTGAAAGATTAACTTCTGAAAATCTTGCCTTTAAAAAGAGGAATGATTATTTAGAAAAAGAGTTAGTTATGTTCCATCAAACTCAGAAGGATAGAGATGATGCTTTCTATGTGAGAGATGAAGTGCTAAAAATGAATAAATCTCTAAAAACTGAGTTAAAAAAGGAGAGAGAGATTATCAAGACTTGGATTAACTCTGGCAGAGCAACTCAGGATACACTAAGTAATGGAAACTGGAAAGAGGGCTTAGGTTATAGAGATGAGAAAAGTGAAAAAAGAATTGAACAAGTTAAGCCAATTATTGTTAAACAGACTACTAAGCCAAAGGTAAATCCTGTTAAATTTGTAGCTAAAACTGTAAAGTCTGATTCTGAAAAGATGAAAGATATTGAGACAGAAGTGATAGCAGAGTCAACTTCTGACAAATTAGAACATGATAAACCAACTAAAGTTAACATAGGCTTAATGACAAAGAAGCAGCTTAAATATAAGCTGAAAGAGATTACTAGTGTAAACAAGGTAAAGGCAGCTAGGAAAAATAGGAATGGAAAGGAAGGTGTGAATAAAAGTAACAATTATATGCATGTTCCTAATGCTCCTAGAAAGAAATGCTATAACTGTGGAAACTCTAACCATCTGGCTTCTTTTTGCTGGAAGAATAAGAATATAAACTCCTTACCTTCTAAGTCAGGAGTTAAGAGTCAGTCTGTTAGGTTTAAGCCACAAAATCCTTGTTTTCATTGTGGTAGTATATGGCATTCCATTTATACTTGTAAGGAATATCATAGTTTGTACTATGATTATTATGAGATAAAACCTTCTTTGAAGAAAGTTACTTTAATTCCTTCTAGTGTAAAGTATGATGCAAAGTCTGATACTGTCAATACTGATAAGAAAAATGTTAGTATAAACTCTGATGTTAAATCCGCTGCAAATGTTAACAAACTTAAAAAGGCCAAAGGATCCAAGCAAGTATGGGTCCTTAAAACTAACATTTAATGGTCTTTGTGATTGCAGGGCAACAGGAAGAACATCCTAGTCCTGGACAGTGGATGTTTAGGACATAAGACTGGAAATAAAGCCCTGCTATCAGACTTTGTGGAGAAAGTTGGCCCAAGAGTTTCTTATGGAGATGGCAACATTGGGAAAACTCTGGGATATGGCAAGATCAATCTTGGGAATGTCATCATTGAAGCAGTAGCTCTAGTCTCAGGACTTAAACACAATCTGTTGAGTATAAGTCAAATCCGTTACAGAGGTTATCATGTGGATTTCTTTGAAGAACACTGTGAAGTTATAAGTATTTTAACAGGCAAAGTGGTTCTGAAAGGATACAGGTGTGGTAACATTTATGAAGCCAGACTTTCAACAAGTACTGATGGTTCTGCAATCTGTCTGTTGTGTAGAGCATCAATTGAAGAAAGCTGGAATTGGCACAAGAAACTCTCTCATTTAAATTTCACCAATATAAATGAGCTTGTAAAGAAAGATCTTGTGAGAGGACTGCCAAAAATAGTATTTGCTCCTGATGGCCTTTGTGATTCATGTCAGAAGGCAAAATAAAGAAAATCTTCCTTCAAGAGCAAAACCGAGTCATCAATTCTTGAGCCTTATCACCTACTGCATGTTGATATATTTGGTCTAGTCAATGTCATATCTATTGCAAAGAAGAAATATGATATGGTAATAGTGGATGAGTTCACAAGGTACACATGGGTGTACTTCTTGCACAAAAAGACTGAAACAACATCTACTCTAACTGATCATGTCAAACAGCTGGATAAGATGGTCAAAGATTCTGTTAAAATCATAAGAAGTGATAATAGCACTGAGTTCAAGAATTCAATCATGGAAGAGTTTTGCAAAGATCATGGAATCAAACAGGAATTTTCTGCACCTGGAACTCCACAGCAAAATGGAGTTGTAGAAAGAAAGAACAAAACTCTCATTGAAGCTGCATGAACAATGCTTGATGAAGCAAAGCTACCAACCTATTTTTTGGCTGAAGCTGTGCAGACTGCTTATTTTACACAAAATGCTACACTCATAAACAAGCATGGAAAAACACCATATGAAATGGTGAAGAAGAAGAAGCCAAATCTGAAATACTTTCATGTATTTGGTTGCAAGTGTTTTGTTCTTAAGACTCATCCTGAGCAGCTGTCAAAATTTGATCTAAAAGCTGATGAAGAAATTTTTGTTGGATATCCACGTTCTACAAAAGCCTTCAAAGTCTACAATTTAAGAACAAGAGTTATCATGGAATCTATGAATGTCTCTTTTGATGATAAGAAGATTGCTGGACTTGAAGATTTTGATGATCATGATCAACTGAGATTTGAGAATGAAGATTTAAATTCTGATCCTGAAAATTCTGATCAGTAAGTTCTGATGGATTAAGTTCTGATGTCATTGAAACTGTGGTAACAACTCCAAAGTAAAATGCACTGTCCAGGAGGAGCAAGCTGAAGATCCTACCACATATCAAGACTCTCGAGAAGCATCAGAACCTGTCACTGGCTCTTCAAGTTTTGATTCATCTAGTTCTGATGAGCCAAACTCTGATAATTCTGGAAGCTCTGACTCTTCAACTCCTAAAAAACAAATTCAAATTTTAAAGTCTCAGGGAGCATAACTACAGGGGGAGCATCAGAAAATGTTGATGGAGACAACATGGATCATGAGGGAGGATCCAGTTCTAGAGATCAACTTCCATCTGCAAGGAAGTGTACTAAGCACATACACCTGATTTAATCATTGGAGATCCTGAAGCAGGTGTCAGAACTAGAACTGCAACTTCAAATGAATGTCTCTATCATTCTTTTCTATCTCATACTGAGCCAAAGAAAGTAGAAGAAGCTCTTCAAGATGCTGATTGGGTGCAAGCAATGCAGGAAGAGTTAAATAAATTTGAAAGAAATAAAGTCTGGACCCTAGTACCAAGTCCAAAGAACAGATCAATTATAGGTACAAAATGGGTGTTCAGAAATAAAACTGACAGTGATGGCGTAATTATAAGGAATAAAGCAAGACTGGTTGCTAAGGGCTACTCTCAATGGGAGGGTATTGATTATGATGAAACATTTGCACCAGTTGCTAGATAAGAAGCCATAAGGATCTTTTTGGCTTATGCTGCTCACAAGAAGTTTAAAGTCTTTCAAATGGATGTGAAAAGTGCTTTTCTCAATGGGGAATTGGAAGAAGAGGTATATGTTGAACAACCTCCAGGCTTTGTAGATCATAAATTTCCCAATCATGTCGACAGGCCTAACAAAGCACTTTACGGCCTTAAGCAAGCTCCAAGAGTATGGTATGAGACTTTAGCTCAATTCCTTCTGGAAAGTGGATTTCACAGAGGCACAGTTGACAAGACATTATTCTACCTCAACCATGACAAGGACTTAATTTTGGTACAGATATATGTTGATGATATCTTATTTGGTTCTACTAATTCCAAACTGTGTGAGAATTTTGCAAAGCTAATGCAGTCAAGATATCAAATGAGTATGATGGGAGAACTCAGCTATTTTCTGGGCCTTCAAGTCAAGCAAACTAAAGAAGGCACTTTTATCTGTCAATCCAGGTACACCAGAAATCTACTGAAGAAATTTGGAATGCAAGATTGTTCAACTGCATCCACTCCCATGGCCACTTCAACCAAGTTAGATAAGGATACTGGTAAATCAGTAGAAATTACTAACTACAGAGGTATGATTGGCTCTTTACTCTATCTAACTGGTAGTAGACCTGATATTATGTATGCTACCTGTCTTTGTGCAAGATTTCAGGCTGATCCAAGAGAACCTCACTTAATAGCTGTGAAAAGAATTTTCAAGTACCTTAAGGGTACAGCTGATCTAGGATTGTGGTAACCTAGGGAATCAGATTTTAAGCTAATTGGTTACTCAGATGCAGATTTTGCAGGATGCAAAATTGACAGGAAAAGCACTACTGGAAGCTGCCAATTTCTTGGAGGCAGATTGGTTTCTTGGTTTAGCAAGAAACAAAAGTCAATTTCCATATCAACTGCAGAAGCAAAATATATTGCTGCAGGAAGCTGTTATGCACAGATTCTTTGGATGAAGAATCAGTTACTGGATTATGGGTTAGAATTTTCTAATATCCCTATTTACTGTGATAATCAAAGTGCTATTGCTATGACAGGTAATCCAGTTCAACACTCAATGACAAAGCACATCAGCATAAGGTACCATTTCATAAGGGAACATATGGGTGAAGGTACAGTGGAATTGCATTTTGTTCCAATAGATCAACAGCTATCAGATATATTCACAAAACCACTATGTGTAGCTACTTTTATAAGATTGGTAAATGAACTTGGAATGGTTTCAGGTTCTTTCTCTAAATCTGCTTAGTTTTTGTTCTCATGCATCAGACTTTATGATCAGTGTTTACAGATTGTATTATCTCTATGTAATCTGTGCTTAATTTGAAATTCATTAAATGCTGATTGTTATCTGATATGAATTTATATACTCTGATAAGTGTTTTGAATGTTCTGTGACTATTCAATCCAATGAGGATAACTGTGCTAGATGCTGACCTAGTAGTCTTTAACATACTAGAAATCCCATGTTTGAATTAGTTGTTTATGTGGAAACTCATTAACACAAGCAGATTCTGATATTAAGCTTAGTCAAGTTTACTTTGTGTATCTTATTACCAAGTCACAAACTAGATTCTTGTTTCTTATCTGTCAAATTCTGATGTCAGTAAATCTTAAGAATGAACTAAGTGCTAATAAGCCTCACTTATCAAAAGAAAAGAAAAGAAAAGAATAAAAGTCAAGTACTCCCAAGTGCATTGCTAGTATTAAGTAATATGCATTAGAAAAGCAAAAAATTTCTTGGTGACTTTTCACACTCTATGATTACTGGAGAAATACTCTGATAACAGCATAAATTCTGATAAGCAGTTGTGACTCACTTACACTGAGAAGCCACTGTAAAAAGGAATTTCAAAAGATGCATAAAATGAGCACAAACAGTTGAGGTGGACTCATGCATAAATTTGTTCAATTGTAGACATCTTGACTGATGACAGATTTTAAGCATTTTTCTGAGTTATGCCTTATTTCTAAGATATACTGAAGTTTATCAGACTTTAATCTTTATCTGATATCTTGCTGAATGCATACACTATCACTCCATATGAATGATGAAAATTACTGTGGTGATTAAGTTGTTTTTGACAAAGAGTTAAGTGTCAGTTGCATAATTTCTGAGGACAAGTTCTGATGGAAGTTCTGATGATTAAACTCTGAAGAAAACAAGTCAGTATTTGTATGACGAATCACAGAAAAAGATATTCACTTGTTGAGTACAAAAGCCATATTCTGATGACTGTTAAAATATGGTATAAGTTAAGTTCTGATATTAAATCCTGATGGAATCTTTGATGCTTACGTGGCATTTTTCTTTACTTGACTTATTTGTGATAAAATCTGAAATAGTCATATTTAAATCAGAATAATTGTGGTGAGATAAAAATAGTCATAATCATTATGGGTTAGTGGTTAACGTGTATGTCTTGAAAAACTGCATGAGCACAGTACTTGTTAATTATTTCCCGTGCCCATTAACTCTGGCTTTAGATCTTTTACTGACTGTTATTATTACACATCAGTCTAGGGAGTCGAGGGATCATTATTTTTACTTGTAATTGTTAAATACTCCTCGCGCCCCTTGGTATTCTATTGGCTATTTAAACCAACTATTCATTTCAGCCAATACATCTTCCATTTTCTCACAAACTCACTCTCTTTACTTACTCATCAAAAACATGGTTCGTTTCAACTTGCTCCTGAACTATGACACTTTCAATATCGAGTTGAGTTGTGATGATTGGCGACAGGAGTGGCATGTAACTGTCATTCCTGAAGAGATCTGGAACTCAGTTCCACAAGAGGTTCATACAGACCTCTTGTTCTTTTATATGGACTATCATCTCCATTGTGATCGTCTGGAAGAGGAAAGGAGAGAAGCTCTCCGTCAGCAAGAACGGATCATCCGTCTTGTAGTGCTCTTCATCAGCAGCAGAATGAGCTAGTCGATAGGTCTTCTTAGACTAGGACTAAGGCTGTTGATGTTAAGAATCTTAGAATAGGACTATCTTGTAATTTTTGCATGTAATTGATAAATTTCATAAAATGTACTCATCTGATATATTAATGAAATTTCCTTTAAATTGCAAGATTTGTTCTTTGTTTCTCAAATTATGTGGATGTGAATGTTTTAATTACAATTTGTTAATCTTTACTTTATCATTTTTAACTTTATCCTGTGATGAATGTTTTGATTTAATAATGGTCAATATTAAATTTTGATTTGAGGACACAATTGAAGCACGGGTTCATGCATCTGAACCTGTGATAAATGAAGCTGAGAATGTTACTTCTCAGAAAGTAAAAGCAGCTCAAAGTTCTGATACTTTGAAAAGGAAATTTGTACATTCTGATGCTGCTGAAGCAACTCCTTCATTGGCAAGGAGATTGAAGAAAATGAAAGCAAGGAGGTATTTGGCTAAAGCTATCTCAAAAGATACTAAAGAAGCTGAGAAAGGGGATCAGGAATCTCTGATCTCACAGGAACCGATTATCATTGAAGCCCTTCCAGCTCAAGCCAAAGAAACTATTTCCAACACAGTTGTTACTCCTCCTGTCTCTCCAATTAAAGCTACAGATGATGCTAAAGAACAGACTGATAATTCTGAAATAGATATTCATAATTTGAATATACCTGAAGTTCTTTATCTGGAAGCTCCATCTACATCAAAGACACCATCTTTGGAGATAAATTCTGCTGATCAGAATTTAGATAATGTTATTCCCGAATCTCCAGTTTCTTCACACACTGTTGAGCTATCAGAACACAATGAGTCTTCCTCAAGTTCTGATGACAGTGTTACTGCTGAGACTCCGGTACCTATTCTGGGAAAGGAAGAATTAGTGAAGAAATTTGTTGAAAAGGAAGCACCTATTCCTTGGGAGGATACTCACAGAGGTGTTTAGTGGAACAAGAAGTGGAATCAATATGATTTTATTCCATGTTCTAAAATTCTGACAGAGCATATTGCAAAAGCTGATGAGTTGCTTACAAATACTGATTTCAAGACATAACTCAAGATCACAGCTCTGTCTACAAAACATCTTCAAGGTCTACATACTGCTACTCATGAAAAGGTTGATACACTCAGAGAACAAGCTGATAAGCTAGATCAAGTGCTCAAGCTTGATAAGAACAGGTATATCAGACCTATTTATGAGAAAGTTGCAGCCATTGAGAAAACTCAAGAGAAGCAACAGGCGCAAATTGCTGAGGTTCTGGTTAATCAAGCTTATCAGAAAGCTCAATTGGATTAAATCAAATCTTCAGTTGAACTTCTTCTTTCTCTCTTACTTCCTGATGATGCCAAAAAGGGGGAGAAGGTAGTTAAGTCCAAATGCTCACCTACTCAAGAACTGAAGAAAAAGGATGATGAAAGTGATGACCAGGGAAACTCTGAAAAGAGCAAAGGTCAAAGAAAAGTTCAAGGAAAATCTTATATTCAGAACAAGTCAAGTTCGGATGTTGTGAATGCTCAAAGACTAAAGTCAAGTGGTGATAAGCAAAGTTTGATGTCAAGTTCTGATATTCTGATTCAGTCAAGATCTGAAGACTCTCAGAGGTTTTTGCAAACTCTGAAGTTAAAAAGGAAGCAGACTACTGTTTATTACAAAGATCCTAAAATCCAGACACTTGATGAGGAGATAACAAGAAGATTATTTCTGAAACACAATCCAGGAATGGATTTAGAAACTCTCAAGGAGGAAGAAGCTAGATTTGCTGTTGAGAAGACATATCCTAAGTCTAAAGCTTCTGATGCAAAGAAACCTCCAAAGCCTAAGGAGAAAGGCATTGTGATCAAGGAGAAATCAATCACTGAGGCATCTAAAGCCAAAACAAGATCACAATTTGAGATTGATTCTAAATCAAAAGGAAAAGAAAAGGTTGGTGAACCTTTAAAGAAAAAGAAAAATTCTTCCATTCCAGTCTATCAAACTACATTGCATGATGATGATTTGATAGAAGATGAAACTGTTCAAATTCTGAAAAGAAGAAAGATAAGTGAAGATTCTAAAACAACCTCTAACACTGCTCAAGTTGTTGTTCAGAATAAAGGACAACAAGCAACAGAAGAAACAACAAATTCTGATCAAGTTGATTTAGACAAAATGACAATTGCTGATAAGAAGAAGCTGTTATGGAAGAAAGCTACTCCAGTTGAACCAAAATCCAATCTCATGATGAGTCAACTTGCTACATTTGGGTTGAGATCCAAGCAACCTAGAGATACAGCTGGATTAGGTTCTGATGAAGAGAAGATTCAAACAAGAGTAGAGGTTACTCTAAAATATTCTTTCATATTGACAGACAAGCCATATGAACAAATCAAACAAAGACACCTTGACAAGGTGTTGTCTGCTCAAGTTGTGATAGATGCTCATGATAAAGAGAATCTAAAATAGAAATTGATCTTATTTCTCAATGATGGGAGGACTTATAGATTAGCTGATTCTGATTTATTAAAGAAGTCTATCAAAGAGCTTCAACATATTCATTATCTTCTGGAAGTAAAATCTGATGTTACAAGAAGATGGTCAGAATATATTTTAAAGGTTATAAGAGATCTATTCAGAATCTCTGGTACAAAGACTTCTCATTATAGTCCAATGATTATTGAAGATGATGGAAGAGAAATTCCTATGCTGAAGAATTCTGCTAAGGTGGAAGTTCATCTGAAAGGAAGATGCTTATGTTATAATGAAAACTCTTCACATCCTAAGGTTATCATACTTGGTGATGGACTTGAAAAAACATCCATTCAAGCTCTCAGAACTGCCATTTATCAAATTGGTGATAATAAAGAAGAAGAACTGATGCAGGTCAAAGCACAGTTAGCTGAAGTTCTGAAAAAAGCTGAAGATAATCTGATAAGAGATTTTGTTAAGAATCACTATGGATTCAGATTGATTCAGTGATGCTGGTAAAGCTGGATGTTTTGTAAGTTGTAATTATTTGTTTAGTCAAACTCTTATTGCATTTGAACTTAAATGTTTTTGACATCATCAAATCTATTAACTTGTACATTCTTACATAATTTACAAGTTGAGGGAGATTGTTGAATATATTTGAGATGTCATGTTTAATATGTTTCATGTTTAGTTCTCAGATCTTAACTAATAGGAAATATCAGTTCTTACTAGAATCAGGACTTACTGGAAGTCAGAACTTAAGGATATCACTTAGATTATCAGAAGATAATATCAGAAGATGGATATCAGAACTTAAGTACTGGAGGACTTACAGTTAAGGAAGGAAGCTGATTTACAGGAAAGAAGATCGAGACTAATACAAGAATAAGATATGCAAGGAAAGAGTTCGAGGACTAGAAGAATTATAAGATATCTGGTTGATATATTTTAGGAGATAAAATTATATTCCATATCAACTAGAAGTTATCTTGTAACTGTGTGTCTATATAAACACAGACATAGGTTTACTCTATAAGAGTTACGATCATCGAGAAGATCATATAATTGTAACCTAGCAGCTCTCGTGATATTTGTTCATCACTGAGAGAGAACAGTTCCATTGTAACAGAGTTTGTTATATCGAATATATCTGTTTTATGTTACTTGTGCTTTAAATCGATTTGATTATATTCTACACTGTATTCAACCCCCTTCTACAGTGTTGTGTGACTTAACATACCTAAAGGGGACTGCAAACTTGGGATTATAGTATCTTAATGGAACATGATTTGAAGCTGTTGGATACGTAGATGCATATTTTGCTGGATGTAGTATTGACAGAAAGAGCACTAGTGGAAGCTGTCAATTTCTTAGACAAAGACTTGTATCCTGGTATAGCAAAAAACAACAATCTGTGTCAACTTCCACAGCTGAAGCTGAATACATAGCTGCTGAAAGTTGTTGTGCTGAAGTGCTTTGGATTAGAAATCATCTAATGGATTATGGCCTAGTGTTACACAAAATTCCAATTATGTGTGAAATACTAGTGCTATATCGATTGTGGCTAATCTAGTTAATTATTCTAGGACAAAGCACATAGATGTAAGGTATCATTTTATTAGAGAACATGCTGCAAATGGTACCATTGAGCTAATTTTTGTTCCAACAAAAAAACTATTAGCTAACATTTTGACTAAACCTTTGGATGAAGCTACTTTCTCTAGACTTGTAGATGAAATTGGTATGCTAAATTCTTCATCCTAAAGGCAAAAACTCAGCTAATATTTTGCAACAGATTAATTTTTGATCAATCAAAATTCATTTGATTAATTGGAAATTAACTGTAATATGAATTAAAAATATTTCAGATTTCTCTGCATATTTATTTTTCATATTACTTTTAATAACTTAGAATTTGAAAAATTCTAAGTAAACTCTCCCTTTGTTAATTCATATCTTCAATATATGAAGTTAATAAAGGACAGACCTGAAAAGCAGAAAAAGTACATAGAGACTGAGTTCCCGATAAGTATAAATGACTTCTCGATAAGTCATTTTGAAACTTCTCGAAGTAGTTCTCGATAAGTCAGTTTTGGACTTCTCGAGTGGACATCTCGATAAGTTATTTTGACATCTCGATAGAGTTCTCGGTAAGTCTTTGTTAGACTTCTCGTAAACATCTCGATAAGTTATTATGACTTCTCGAATGACTTCTTGAATAAGGTCATTACCAGACTTCTTGAATGGACATCTCGATAAGTCACTCTATGACTTCTCGATAAGTATTGTAGAGATCTCGAGTGAATTATTTTGAGTTCTCTACAAGGACAATTTAAACTTATCTATAACTCAGATTGCAATAATTTTATTTAATAAATTATTCCCAGTATGACAATTTTGAAATAAATTTGTTTTAATTTTATATTGATTTAATCAATAAAAAATTGGATTATTTTAGTCCATTCTGGATAAACTGGGCATTTATTTGATATCTCGATAAGTCATTTTCTAGTTCTCGATAAGAGTCAGGAAGATAACATATCGATATGTATCTATTCTCTCACGTGACTTCTCGATAAACAAATACCAAAAGTTTTATCCACTTCTCGATAAGTTATATTCAAAAGCCAATAAATACCCAGACTTCTCGATTCAGTGACTCTTTACGCTTTCGAGATCTCAATTGACCTAATTTTTCCAATTCTCAACCGCTCTCTCTCGTTTTAAACTTTTTCTCTCTAATTTTTCCTACCCACTCAAATTCAAACATTTACAATGGCATCAAACACAGTTATACCCTTTATCCCAAAGGAAGGAACCAACTATCTTGCATTTATAGATGCAAATCAGGCTCTCGATACACTCAAGAGTTTTATGAAATTTTTTTGTAAAACATACTTTGCAGGTGCTTTAACTGCAAATCCAGTGTTGTACTTGGATGTTCTCAGTGATTTTTGGAACACAGCTGTGGTGAGGACTGTGGTGCATGAAAACCAGGCTATATCTATTGTGATCAACTGCTCCATTAGAGGCCAACGCGTGGAATTTTCTGAGGATGATGTCAATGTGGCTTTGGGCATCCCTACTGACAAGATGGTGGAGGTTCCAACTCAAGAAGAGCTAGTTGAGTTCATGGACTTCATCAACTACAGTGAGAAGACCAACTTAGTAAGCCTGAACAAGAAGAACTTGATAAGGGAATGGTCCTTTCTATTTGACTCCATTGTGAGGGCCTTCACTTGTAGAAAGACAGGGTTTAACAACATCTCAAGTGTTGTCCAGAAGCTGGTGTTCTCAATGGCCCACAACAGACACCTCAATGTAGGTCATCTCATCATGGAGGAGCTGAGCACCAGGCTCATAATGCCCCTAGCATCAAGAGGTAAGGAATTTATTTTTCCTAGATTCATAATGGCTGCTTTAAATTATAAAGCGCATGACATTCACATGCTAAATGGTATAGATAGAGGACAAATAGGCAACTATAAGTAAGTGTCGAAAGTTCTATTTGGTTCACTTACTACTAAAAATAAGGTAACTGTAAGTCTTAGACTCACTCCATTCATATTAGAGAGATTCAGGACTTACTTTTACCCTATGCCTGACATAAGGTCTAACACTGAATCTAGTGCAGTAATGGCTCATGTCCCTATGGAAGTACAAACACAGGAACACCAACAGGGGCCTCCCATTCTGAGACCCTTTCTTCTTTACCTATAACATCTAGAAAACCAACCAATTCATCCTCTCAAAAGGGTGAAGTGAGTAAAAAGAAGAAAAAGCAGGCACCATTAACTGTAATAAATGAGAGTGGTGAGGATTAAACAGAACCAGAGTCAACCTTGGTCAAGAAACCAAAGAAGGCAAAACAAACTGAGTTGACCACTCAAGATACCTCTGCATCCTCCAAAAAGGATGTAGTTGAAAAAGTGGGATTAAAACAGGCTCTAGGGGCATCCTCTCAACAGGATGTCTCTATTGATAAGAGAACTCTCCCTAGTGTACCATATAAAGAGTCTGCACCAACACTTGAACAAATTCAAGTGTATGAAAGAAGAAATCAGGATGGTACACACAAAGAGAGAACATCTTTTGAAGCTCCCTCATATACTCAGGGGGGCTGCCAACACTCAATTCTGAAATTCAAAATCTAATTTCTCAAATTTCTTCTTCATTCAATCAAACACTTGAATCTGATTCTCAAGTGTTGCCAACATTAAGTGACATGGTTCAAGAGACTGTGTTCACCACCCACGACCCAAATTTAGTTGGTGAGAGGCTACATGCTAGGGTAGACCTTGATGACATAAACACAAACACAGGGGTTTTATCAGTTTTTAATGAAGATCCTGTGATAGTTCCAAATGCACCTTCATGTGCGAATCAACCGTCACAGGTTATAAGGTTTGAGGGTAGTACTCCTGAGGGGAAGCTATCTAAATCCTCTTTAATTCAATTGGAGGTTCCTCTTGAATGAACAACTCCCCTCAAAACCCTAGCTGAAATTGCTCTCACAATTGAAGCTAGGGGTTCAATTTCCAATGATCCAATGATCCTGCTATGGGGGAGGCAAGTAAATCACATTCAAGTGACAGTGCTTTGAAAAAAGTACAAGGGTTTGATGCTAAGGTACATGACAGTAACCTAGTCAACGCTCCTCTAATTCTAATGGAGGTTCCCACCACAAGTGGAGAACAACAAACTGTCATAACCACAGTTTAACCCGTGAGTCAAACTGTAACATCTGTCACAAGTGGTTCTATTGAGTCTCTACCCTCCACCTCAAATCCAAATGACCAACCATCTACCTCTAACCCTACTCAACCACAACCTCATTTGATTTCTTAATGGTTGCAGGATGTAGAAGCTCAACCAGCAACAATGATTGATCTATTGGTTGATCAGTTGTCTGGCCTTGCTCAAATTTCTCAACAGCTTCTTACATCATATATGTCTAACCAAGATTATCAAGCTATCATGCTTTCCTATCAGACAGATGTTTAAGAAAAGAAAACAAAGATTGTAAATGAAGCTGAACAGGATGGAAACTGTGATGCCTGGTTGGATAAAAACTTCCATCTTGAGATGGATGAGGTTTTGACCAGATTTAGAGAAGAGTACATCACCATCATTGGGAGCAATGCCAAGACTCTAAGTCCACAAGAAGTCTATGATGCAATCATAAATGTCCATAAAGCTCAACTTAAAGCCTTTCACCTCATTGGTAAAGCTGTCAAACTGACTCTGAATGATCATCAAGACAAAATAAGGAAACTGGTCAAGGATAAGCTGGATGAGATCACTTATTCTCAGGTGGAAATCAAGAAAAAATTCTCTAGATTTACATATCAGACGGCCAAGTTTGATTTGTCATCTGTGGACAAGAGCATCAAGAATCTGAGGGAATCTTTCATAGCCTTACATGAAGTTGTCTAGCCATAAATCACTAGTAATAATGACATCAGGGTCAAACTGGATCAACTCCATCAAGCTAAATATAATCCATCTGCTCTTTTGATGGAAGGAAATAGGGAAACTATTCAAACTACATTTGGCACTTCAACCTCTTCAATTTCTCAACCACCATTATCTACATCATCAAATATCCAACTTCAATCTCTACAACAACAAGTTTCAACTCTACAAGCCTCTAATGACTCACTCACAGATTAAGTTCAAGCTCTCACCTCTCTAGGGCAGAATCAACTGAATGACATCAGGGCCCTAGTAAACTCCCACAAACATCTTCAAATGCAGAACTCGGTTTATTTGGGAGCTATCATGGGTGCCTTGAATGTTCCTTTACCTGCTCTTCTTGAAGTTGTGAGGACAGAAATTTTTAATCCGTTACTCCTTCCTGCCAACAAGACTAAGGGGGGATAGAAGCTAGGATTCAACAGTCCAAGGAAGCTAATAAATCTAAAAGACTGGAAAATTGATATAAACTCACATTGGTCAAAGCTCTTCACAAGCTCAAATATCTAAAGATGTTGGAAAAGACAGACTTCTAAAAGATGCAGAAGGACCTTGTCTAGACAAGGAGTTCAATGAGCTATTAATAGTCTTAAGGGTGTCTCTTCACAAAAACTACATCACTTACAAAAGAGCCCTGGCCAACAACATCAATTTTATCAGAGTTATGATTGTCAAAGTTGATAACTTTCTAGAGAAAAGAATAGTTGCAAATGTAAATGATTTTGGTTTGGACAGATATCTACACTTGTCTCTCTCAAATCTTTAAACCATGAGAGCATCTGAGCTGGATGTAATTATTGACAAAGTTAATCCAGTAATTACAGAGGACACCCAACTGCTAAATAAACTCAAGAAGGCCAGATAGCTGCTTTTCCTGATGTCTATCTCTATCCAAGCAAGGGGGTGGCGTACATCTGTTTAACTACCAAAAGTCCAAGTTCTTCAGAGTTCCAAAGAATTGTGTAAGAGGAAATTTGAGATTGATAATGACCCTTGAAACTGGTCTAAAATCCAAGAAGAACAAGAAAATTGAAGTTGAGGATATGATCAGAATCTTGGGAAGATATCTTCAAAATGCTGATACCATGTTGCAAAACTCACAATTCAACTTAAAAGATGACAAGGATGATGATGAGAAAAAACCTTCTGACTCAAATCCAAGTCATTCTTCTAAAGCAACTGGTAGCAAAGTAGAATAAAGGAAGCATGACGAGAAGAAGAGAGATGATAAGAAAAAGGGAGATAAAAAAGAAGAAGAAAGAAGAGGGAAGATGGTGAAGGATCAAAGAAAAATGTCTAATCAATTCAAATCAAACTTGCTCAAGCCACTAAACCTACAAGCTCAAACATTCAACTATTTTTGACCCCTAAGCCCAAATGTTTTTACAGGCCAACTGCAAACACCCTACTCAAAATACCAATCACATCTAGCCAATCCACCTTTAAGAAAAATCACAAACCTACCCTCATTCAAGCCACCAATCAAAACTCATTGCAAGACTATTGGGAGAAAACCAAAGAAAGTGCAAGTTACTGAGAGGGCTATATGGAACTGTTTTAATCAAACTGATTTTCTGCCACTAAATTGGTGCATTACAGATGATGACTACTTTCAACAATTAGCTGAAGAAATAGTCAAAGTCTGGGTTGTATCCTACATAGAAGTCAAAATATATTACTAGGATGGCACTTTTACTCTATTACGCAGTAACTTCATAGATACACTTTCAACCACAAAATTCAAAAGAGTGATTAGCTTGATGAAGGATAAGGACACAATAACAAGGGCTTGGAAGGCTGTGTTGTGTGTAAGGATGAGAGAAAGGGATGAAAGAAATGCAAATGCAAATGCTGAAAAGGAAGAAAAAGATAAAAAGTATGCGGAAGAAATTGCAAGACTTGAACAAAGATCAAATGAGCTCAAGGCAAAGGGGTTGAGCAGAATTTCTAAGGATGGACATATTCTGAACATAAAGGTTGGAAGATTCTCAAGATTCAGAGCTGGTTACTTGAATGGTTAGTATTGGATGAGTGGCTCAAGCTTGTGGAAGCTCTAAGAGGAACTGAAATCATAGAGGAACTTCAAGTGCAAGTAAATCTTAAGGACCTTATTAGAAATGAGCCAGGCTATGATGATTTTATGTAATGAATGTACTTATTAAACTCATGTAATCACTAAATGTATAAAAGTTGTACTAGTATTTTTGTCAATTTTTATGTAATCCTTATTATTTTATTGTAACTTGGGGTTAGTCTTGTTACCGGGCATGAATTTGTGATAAGTAATCTTCTCACAAATTGGGGGAGATTGTTGTGCAAGACATTCTCGTACTATAACAAGACTAAGTTAAACTGATAACCCTAAGATTTAGTTATACTGGTAATTAAATTTGTATTATGTATTGTATTAATTGAGTCTGTAAAATGGTTAAAAGATTATATTGGAGTATTTTCTTGTAAACAGTTCAAGCCTAAGGAATAAACTCGGGAAGAAGATCAAGACAGATCATACCTCAGAGTTCTGATACCTCCCAGTATCAGAACTTGTTCCTTGACTTGAAATTCTAGCTTTACTCGATGAAAATCCTTTGCCTTGACCTTGACCTTTACCCTTGTTAGAGTTTCCCTGGTCATCATTTCCATCATCCTTTCCCTTCAGTGTCTAAATAGATTTGCATTTGGACTTAATCACTTTCTCCCCCTTTTTGGCATCAGCAGGTAAAAGAAGAGAGACAAGCAATTCCACTGAGGATTGGATCTCATTGAGTTGATTTTGGTGAGAATCTTGATTCTTTAGAATTTCTTCAATTTGAGTTTGTTGCTTCTCCTGAGTTTTCTCAATGTAGGCAATTCTGTCAAAGGATGGCTTGAAAAATCTGTTATTTTCAAGTTTCACATTCATATCTTGCTGGATCAAAGTTTCTTGAATTTTATTCACCTTGGCATGAGTTGTCAAGTGTTGACCTTGAAGGTGCCTAGTACTCAATGCAGTAACTCTCAGTTGTGCCTTAAAATCATCATTTATCAGCATTTCATCAGCTTTTTCCCGATGCTAAGCAAGAATCTTTTCAGAAGGAACAACACTAACTATGTTCCATTCCTTTCCTCTAGGAGTTTCACTCCAAGGTACTGGTGCTTCCCCTGTAACAAACTTCTTGACTAAATCAGCTTTATTAACTGTTTGTTGAGGTGCATGTCCTGATAGACCAGCTGCATCAGCATCTAAAGTAGCAGCAGCTTCACCAGTAGTTTCTTCATTGGCAGCATCAGAACTTGTAGATCCTGCAGTATCAGCATCCTCTGATAAAATAGCAGTATGTGAGGCTATAGAGGCTTCAACATCATCCTCTAAATTCTGATATGCAGCAAAGTTCTGATCAACATCCAAAATTGATGTTGTTGGTGGAGTGAGTTGAATTGGTGAAGCTTCCAAGTACAAAACCTCAGGCACAATCAAGTTATGAATATCAATTTCAGCACTTTTACCTAGTTCTTCAGTATGTACTGGATCAACTATAGGTGACATAGGAGGTGTAGGAATTCTGTCGAGCAGTTTCTTATTGTGCAGAAGGAAGTAATTCAATAATAATTGGGTCTGTTGAGATCAGAGATTCCTGATCCCCTTCCTTAGCTTCTTCCACTACATCCTCTGAATCTGACTCAACTATGTCCCTCTGAGCTCTCTGTTTCTTTAACTTCTTCAAAGGTGGAGACACTGTAGGAGCTTTATCATCAGAATTTAACTTTCTAAGCCTTTTGAGGAGCCTAGAACTCCCAGTTACAGTATCTTTTTGAGAAGAAACCTTCTCAGCTTATACTACAACAGGTTCTGATATGGGAACCTATTCCTCAGTAACTGATTCATCTCGCAAAATAATTCTCCTTCTCTTCTGTTGAGGCTGAGATACTTTCTTAGTCCTCTTGGGTTTGGAAGATGAAGGCTTCACTGTAGGATCTGAAGGTTGAGGTTGAGAAGTTTGAGGTATTTGTGTAGAGGTGGTAGGTGCTGATGGATTAGGTTCTGATGGTTGGACATCAGGATATAGTTCAGTGTATTTAACTGGATCGTAGGTTATTAAGGCTTCTTTGACAGATAAAGGAACTAGGAGGGGTCGTAACACAGCCTTCTTATTATCAGTAGATAATAAGTCATTAAAAGCTCTTTTAGCTAGTCTGAATGATGAAATTAATTCACTAGCTGATTGGGGCTTATCATCACAACAAAAACTATAGATAAGCTGACAGAATCTAGCAAAGTAAACAGTATTTATTTCTTCTGTCATTCTATCCCCAATAAAACCTAAGACAACACTTGCATAATCAAAATCAGTTTGATTTATGAGAGCATACCCGATTTGTTGGATGAATATGGGGATTGCATCGAAATTAGAACATTTGTTTGCAAAAGCCTTGGTTATACAGTCAAAGAAGAAACTCCATTCCCTCCTTATGTAAGATCTCTTCAACTGACCCAGCTTGGCCAATGTCCTCTCATACCCCAGACTGGCCATCATATTTTGAAGAACTGGCTCTTCAACAGTAGAATAAACACAGTTCTCAAGAAGCTGCAGTGCTTGTCGAACCGTAGCCAATGTCACGACATGCTCATCCTCCCCTGATGAAAAAATTATACTTGGGGACCCTTGAGCACCACCATCATCATATACTCCGCTTCTCCAAAACTCCAGCACTTGAGTACCAGAGACTTCATTCGGTTCGGTCAGAGCGTACCCAATATCAGAACTAGCAAGTTATTAGGAACAAACTTAGCTCCATAAAAAATTACGTCTTTTGGTGCCATCTCTGAAAGAAATTAAGTGAATAAGAGAATGTTTGCAAAGTGTTTATAAAAAGTCCTGAGAGAAAAACAACTTCAGAAAATAAAAGAGAGAGAGGGAGAGAAAGTAAAAGAGATTTAGAATAGAAAAGTAAGTAAAAGATTAGTAAATCTTTTATCTCTCATATATATACTCTCTCCACTCAACAGTTGTATTTTTGAAGCGTGGGATACACTTTACACCTGGCACCATGTGAACAGTCAGTAAACGATTAGAAAAAGAGTTAATGGGCACGTAAAATAAGCAATAATTACCGTGCACATGCAGTTTTTCAGGACATACACGTTAACCACTAACCCATACTGATTATGACCATTTTATCTCACATTAACCAATTATTCTGTAAAAATATTATCGTTCAAGTAATGACCAAAAAATAAACCAAGTAAATAAATACTGCCACGTCAGCATCAGAACTTGATTATTATCAGGATTTAAAAGTCATCAGAATATGGCTCCTTAACTTGAAAAGTGAATGTTTATCCCTGTAATTTTTCACACAAATACTGATATGGTTTCATCAGAACTTAATCATCAGAACTTCCATCAGAACTTGTCCTCAAAATTTATGCAATCTGACACATAGACTGTTCATCTAAAATAACATTTATCACCACATTAATTTTCATCATTCATATGGAGTGTAAGTGTGTGCATTAAGCTAAATATCAGATAAAGAGTAAAGTCTGATTCACTTCAGTACATCTTAGAAATAAGGCTTAACTAAGAACTTTACTCAAAATCAGTCATTATTCTGAAGTCTACTTTAGAATGAGTTCATGCATGAGTCCACCTCAACTATTTTGTGCTCATTTTATGCATCTTTTGAAATTCTATTTTACAGTGGCTTCTCAATGTAAGTGAGTCACGACTGCTTATCAGAATTTATGCTGTTATCAGAGTATTTCTCCAGTAATCATAGAGTGTGAAAAGTCACCAAGAAAATTTTATTTTTGCTTTTCTAATGCATATTACTTAATACCAGCAATGCACTTGGGTCTTCCCTTCCACATTTTTACTCTAGATCTCAAATGAGTACCTGATATTTATTTCTTTTCTTTTCTTTTTCTTTTGATAAGTGAGGCTTGTTAGATATATTTGATAATGTCATGAATAATGTGATTCATGTTTAGTTTACAGATCTTACTTAAACAGGACAAATCAGTACTTAACTGAAATCAGCACTTATACTGAAGTCAGAACTTAAGTCGTCAGTACTTAAGGTTCAGGAGATATTTATCAGAAGATAATATCAAGACTTTAAGGAAACGTTCAGATAATAAGGAAGGTAGCTGATGTAATACCCCCAAATCCGGGGTCAGGGATTCGGGTTGTCACGAGTTCCATTTCCCTTATCAATACTTAATCTTAACAGTCAACCAACTACTGCGTACTGTGACCCCATAATATACACACACACACCACAAGTTATAGTCTCAGAGATGAATACCAAAAATAACACAAGTTATTTTATTCCACAATTATAAGTCATTACACCTCAAAAAGGTTTCTGAATAAATTTACATATTCTTTTCCATTATTACAATTCATAATATACATAAGTCTGGTACATCAAAAGTTGAAAGCCTAGCCTATTGGTAGTTCCTACCTCAGCCACAACGGCATCAACGCCTACAGGAAACTGCAGAACGTTTCCTATCCGCTCACGAATTGGGAGCTTGGTCCTGTTCATCTTGTTTATCTGTTGTTGTGTGATGAAAAAAGAAAGCAAGGGTGAGCAACAAGCCCACCGAAATAATATGTACAATAATTTTCAATATATGAGCATTCTCATAGTACTCATGAAAGTCTTGGTCAAGCAGATATGAACCAAGTTTGATCTCTTAATGCGACCAAGTCGCAAAATATTTAGTATATATGTATATATACTTTTCAAAATCTTTGAAATCCTCTGCCATGTATAACATACACAGAGTTCCAGTTTATAACTGTATAAAAATATCGTTGCAAGGTGATCTCATATATCTAACCTTGTCTCAACGTTTTTCTAAAAATCTTTGTCATGCATAAGATAATCATTAACTAGATATAAGTTGAAAAGATGAAGTTACAAGATACTCCAATATACTTATATCTTTTCCGAATACTACTTGAGCTACCACCGTTCAAGGTATAATCCGTTTCCAAAAGTTCATCACATAGATGAGACTACAAGATAAGATTTGAATAGATTCAATCCTTGAAATATCATTATAAATAATGAAGTTACAAGATACTTCATTAAGTCCTGATATATATATACACCTATATATATACATTTCATACACTCCTTGAATACCTCTGTTATGAAAATTATAAACAGAGTTGTAATATCCAATGAATTTGGAAAGGAGAAAACCTTTGCATAAACCTGATATCTTGCTGATCAGGCAAAGATACCAATAAGTAACCTTTTCTACTGTAGATGGATGAATTCCTCGCCGGTCATCACCCTGGCCGCATTAGGACATCGCGTTAGACCGTTACCCAGCCACTCACGCGTGGATGGACTGTCACCCAGCCTCTTACACCTTCATAGACCGTATCCCGGCCTGTCGCTTATGCCGACTCAATTAGATGGACTTACTTCCCGAACGTTGGGCAAGTAATCAAATTGTTTTCTCAAAACAACAACCTCGTTGCGAATCTAAAATACACCACAGAGCCGGATCCCTAAGATTTTTGAGCGAATATTCAAGTCTCCTTCGAAAGGAAGATCTTAAATCTGAAAACGAGTTTTGGGATCCGCTCTAACTTTTAAAATCATTTTGAAGACGCGAAAACATTTTTAAGAATGTTTGGAGTAATGCTGATTTAATGAAATAAATCAGTCCCGATATATTAGAAAATATCTTAATATTATTATTTAAATAATATTCCCATAAGGATAATCCTTATAAAAATAATTGAAGTAAAAGTTTTAAAACTTATACTTGAAATGAATGATAAATAACCAAAGATATACTTATACGAAAGTACGATCTTTATTTGAATAATCGAAAATAAGTTTGATTATCGAAACATTATTCTTTAATAAAATAAAGAATATTATTTAATAAATAAGCGGAGTCATAAGTCCTCAAATGAATATTCAAAATATTATTCATTAAATAAAATAAACGGAGTCTTAAGTCCTCGAATGAATATTCAAAATAATATTCATTAAATAAAGTAAGCGGAGTCATAAGTCCTCAAATGAATATTCAGAATAATATTCATTAAATAAAATAAAGTTATCGAATAAACCTTATTCGATTAATAGTTTTGAAAACTATATCAATATATATATATATATATATTATACTCGGGAACATCGACTCCCGGTTTAGAAAAATATTCACCTTTGGGTCCCCTATACTAAGGGTATACGCAACTACTGCTTATCTCTAGCATAGGTATTATGCAACTTATAAGCAATTGAATCAACAATTAGATATCAAGATTACGAAACAGACATGCATATATACCATATCACATGCTCCAATATATCACAAGATTTGCTAATAACAATCATGCACTTATCACAAGATAATGCATATACATATATTGGGTTAAATATCAAATTGGTCACTGAAGTGAAAGTGATATATCAATTCTTTCACTGATCTTAACGGGGTATCACTTTAATCACTAAAGTCGTATAATTATCAAATAGATAACTCCAAAAATGTGACGAAAAAGTAAATATTATCTTTTGTTAAGTTCTACACATTTTTCTTCAACGCTACTATAATCAAATGAAAAGTTATGAACTCTAGTATTTTAGATAACATATCTAGATTTTAAAACTTTTATTTACTATTTATTTTTAATTAAGTAAGATAAAATAACTAGAAAATTTAAAATAAATAGTAAATTATTTTTTTTAAATCTAGATATATTATCTAAAATACTAGAGTTCACAACTTTTCATTTGGTTATAGTAGCGTTGAAGAAAAATGTGTAGAACATAACATATGATAATATTTACTTTATAATCGCATTTTTAGAGTTATCTATTTGATATTTATACGACTTTAGTGATCAAAATGATACCCCGTTAAGATTAGTGAAGGAAGTGATATATGGCCTTCACTTCGGTGACTACTTTGATATTTAACCCTACATATATTTACATCACAACAACAGTATAACGGGTAGAAAACTTGCCTGAGTGTTCCCGGATTGACTTAAGCTTAGAGTGAGTCCAATAACCTATGAACAACAACATAAGTCGAAATTAAAACCCGGTCACATAAGACACTAGACTTTAACCAATTGAATCCTAGCGTTCGCTTATGGTCACTTCTACGCTTAACGAATCACATAAGTCGTTCGAGTACCCTCGGCTTCACCGTTTTTAATAAATTAACTATTAAGAATTTTAAGGCGATTTTTTCGCGAGTACCCTACCAACTTCCTAATACACTTTACATAATTGTTTCATACTCCAATTAGTAATTTAAGGGCCTTAACCAAGGTTTCAAAGTAAGGCGAGGGATAAAGGTTCATTCGCGAAACACCATTACTTAAAACGGTCGTTTCTCCTAAACCGTATATCGGATTCAAGCAAACCACATATCAAAACGAAGCTTGAAACATAACCTATCTAACCATGGAAGTGGTTAGTTTATAGAAGTGGGTGTTAGGGTCCAACAGTTAATGACAAAACAGTTTATAGAAAATCGGGCATTACGACGGCTATAACCTAACGATTTCCAAAGTTTAAACTACACCAAATCATCACCAATTCAACAACAATCCAACATCCATCAACATCAAACTAAACCCATTCATCTAAGAACTATTATCATCCAAAAAAACCAAACTTAAAACTAAGGGTTCAAGAGTTTATACCTTCCTTGGAGAGTGGGTAGTCACTAACAAGCCCCTAGGAACCTTGATCTATGCTTAATCAACCTTCAGCTTTCATGAAAATCAAGAAAATCAAAGTAAGTTACTATTCAATAATATTCATCATCATCTTTGATGAGTGGATTAGCTATGCAAACCATGGAATCTTGATCTTAAACTCATGGTATAACTAAGTTATGAAATATAGGATCCAAGGAAACAAACCTTTTAATTTTCCATGGCCTAGAACTTGAGTTTTGAAAATATATTTCTTCATTTCTTGAAAAGGCCGAATGGAAGAAGAAAGAAATGGGGGAGAGCTTTTGCTTTCTTTTCTTGCCTTGATATTTGTGCAAAGAATGCATGGTTGTGGTTAATTATTGGCTAAATATCTTGTTTTCACTTGCTTATGTCATTGATTACATCACTACTTTGCCACATGTCTCATTCTTGTGGTTTGATGATGTCACCTTGCTTCTAACCACATGTTTTAGCTTATCTTAGAAGCTTCCTTTTCATGTTACTTGCATGTGCTTTCCCCTTGGACGTTTATTTGTTTTACGATTCGCTTAACTCTCGTTCTCGTTGATCGTTTGAGGGATCATATCCGGGATCTTATTACTTGGGCTTCCTTAACCCTCTCTTAATATTTTATAATCCTTTAATGATCCTTGCTTATAATCCTTGAATTTAAATGCTTTTAATCATGTTACCTTGTACTCAATTATTTCGGTATCTGGTGGATTTTCGGGAAAAATCAAAGTGTTCGAATTTGGATTCTGACGATCTTTACATACACTCATATACGTTATGGAGTACTAATAAGATCTCAGAATATCAATAAAAGAATTCCTACATAGTGTGGCATGAAAAATTTCCTTAATCAGCATATTGAGCAAAATCACTATTCATAAGGGTTACAAAAAGTCCAAAATTTTTGGGGTTATTACAGTCTCCCCTCCTTAAAAGGATTCCGTCCCGGAATCAGATTGAAAATGAATAGGGATACTCTCTTAGCATTGCACTTTCTAACTCTCAAGTAAATTTTCCCACATTGTGGTTCTACCATCAAACTCTGACTAGTTTGATAACCCTTCTCCTATGCACTTGTTCCTTTTCAATCTATAACCCTTCCTGGTTGCTCCATATAGGTTACGTCTGGTTGCATGTCTATGCGCTCATATGCCCCTATTTGTCTGGCATCCGAATTACACTTCCTTAACATTGATACGTGGAACACGTTATGAACTTGCTACATGTTCGGGGGTAGGGCTAGCTCATATGCTAACTTCCCAATACGTCTTAATATATCCAAGGGTCCAACAATTCGTGGGCTTAACTTTCCTTTCTTTCCGAACCTCATCCATCCTTTCCAAGGCTTTCCAAGGGAATACCTTTAACAACAAAAGGTCCCCTACTTCATACTCTTTGTCCTTTCGTTGTCAAATCAGCATACTTCTTATGTCCAACTTGGGCTACTACCAGCCGTCCTCTGATTACATCTATTATATCCTTGGTCCTTTGGACTACTGCGGGTCCGAGCATCTTGCGCTCTACAACTTCATCCTAACATAAAGGAGATCGACATTGTCTTCCTTCAAGGATCTCATAAGGGGATATCTCGATACTGACATACGATCTATTATCGTAAGAAAACTCAATCTGCGTTAAGTGATCATTCCAAATTCTTTCAAGTCTATTGCACAAAATCTCATCATAGCTTCTAGCATTATAGCTTTTGCTTCTCAATACCCATTCTTTTCCAGTTCGTAATCGCTACTATCTTCCGTTCTTAATATTATACTGGTTATATTTTTACTCGTTAGTGTTCTATAACCTTTTAATAACCACGTCAACCTTAGTATCACGAACGAGTTAGAATCGGAATACCACCGTACTTGGTACCACTTCATCTCTAGCTGCCTCCATCTTCGAAAGCTTGGTCCTTCATATAGAAGTAAAAGAATTTATTGAGAGATCACTATGATCATGAACACTTGTTCTATTGCATAGTTAGTACAGAAGGTGGCCAGCCTTTAGTACTTGACAAGCAATTAAACAACATGTGGTATCCTACTAAGCTTCTATCACACAGATAGATAGTCATTCGACAATACCTCCCCTTCTGAAAGGGTTGTTCTTCTCAGCTTACATGAAATGAAAAGAAGAGAAAAGAACGAATTGAAGAGAATTGTATATGAAAAAAAAATATTGCCACAAATATCTGGCTTGGAATCTACCTCTGAACTATAGAGGTTTGTCATAGGAGAACAAAACATATGTATCTATATCAATATCCAGTATTATCGCATCGCATTTCACATGATTAAATATTTTTGCTATTCCGTCCATCATTCTATGGACCCATGCTTTTTCTTGAGCTTATACACAATCACCTTTGAAACTCCCTCGACATCGAAAATCGAATCTGGGATCTCATTCTAGACATCATCGTTACTAGAATTCTATGCTTGCACCACAACCTTCCTCGTATAGTAATACGACTCTCTATTGATAAGAAGGAATAAATATTTAATAGGTAGATAATCTACTTAATTAGTCTATCAATGATAACTTATACACCACCACGACCCGATTAGTGGTACTCAATCTCAACATCCATTCCAATACAACTCTCACGGTTGTAAGTAATCGGCTCATTACTCGTAGAATCATTCCTGCATTACTATGGTCCACCATTGACCTACTGTAGTCATTCGTTTTCCATGAAGTCTTAATATCTAACCATACGAAGTCCATATCTATCGTATCCAATTCTTCTAAGGAGGCAACATGATCACCGTTCATGATTCATGAAGAACACTCCTGAACTTGGTGTACATATGACATGAAGCAGATAAAATTGCAGAAGAGTTTCAATAACAGCAACGATAGCAGGTTAATACCATTCTTAATCATATGTCTATATTAGGAGACATGAAGCTCAAAGGTTCATTTCGTCCTTTTTAAAACATGGTCCTGGCTTATTCTCAAGATAGGACCTTCTAAGATAGATAGTCCGCTCACAACAATTACATGAATTAAATCTTTACCAAACTACTATTACGGTTGAGTATCGCACAATCATCAGAAGGAATGTCAATCTTCCAAACCATAATACAACCTTCACGGCTTCAACCATCATCACTGTATTCCTCTGGCACGAGCGCCTATAATTATCCTCTTATATTTAAAGTGTCGACCACCTCTTTGGCCTTTCCTGATAGTAAAATTTCCTTACAATCAATGTCTTTTAAATGACCTTCAACTAAATTTTCAACCTCATTTCCAATCACTGCTTGTATGAAAATGCTCTTCCTTACACTTTGGTAAAAAAATATATCACCATTTTTCCATAAGTTATTGCCTCGGTCTTTTTTTTTTGAGGTTAACATTGTCACGACTGACTCTCGATCATACTTCAGACGTCTCTTATCTTGGGTCCTACTTGTTTTCACCAATCTCGACCTTCATTGGGTTGATCTATAATTTCTTATGGTTCAACACGTGCCCACCTGGCATTATTATAATTACGTCATATTTCCTTTATCAAAATTTCTATTCTTGAGAACTTTGAATTTTACCTTTTTCCTTGTAAAACCTCTAAGGTTATCCTTGAATCATTCCTCCTGTATTCCTAGATACAGGGCATATCAAAATACCATTTACTAATACTAGAACCATTGTCTATGTACTTCTGAAAAATTTCTCTACTGATCTTTAAAGGTTGTTGTTAGCTTAGTCCTTCGTTCCATACTACCCAAACTCATAATGTCCCTATTAAGGGTGAAATGCCATCCTTTATGCATCCCACATGGTTCATCTCAAGCTATTGAGGTTATGTCCTTAATTCCACCTTTTAAAAAGGTACTTGCATCCTTTCATGGATAAATCAAGTCATATATCCTTGATAAGGGTATCTTATTCAATCATTCCCATCTCGATAGTATATGCCTAATTTCACAATAACATCTCTATTCAATATGAGGTCAATCAATATGGCCTCCAAAAGATAACAACGGTTATCTACTTTTCTTGCCTGATTCAGTAATGATAACAGGGATGTTCTAGAAGATATTGGTCGTGTTCAACGTGAACTTCTTTTTTTACTAAATCCTCATTTATTTTTGTTGTTTATCTCAACAGTCATCTCAATATTGAGATATCTTCTATACTTGGTGTCTCCCTTTTTGGGTATCAATTCACATGCGTTATGTACACTTCACATTCTTGAAGGTCACTTCCTTCATCCAATTTTCCTAATTTCATACTTTCTTGTCTCCTCAGTCCATCTATATTTCCTTATTAATCAATCGATCAATCTCAAATTTTCATCGAATACTGTCAACTTCAAGGGAATTAACTATACGTATCGCTTATGCCTTCAAACCTTGAATTTATCTCATGATCAGTCACCATCGCGCTGATGATGACACACTTCTCTATATTTATTGCAAGGGTTTCTTAGGGTTTCCCATACCTAACTCCCTTATCACTTCTCAACTCTATTTCCTTTATATCCCTTTATACTCCTTCCCTTTTCGGTCCTTTATTTTCGTTTCAATTACAACCATTACATGAACCATCACAATATAAGCATTGATTTCAAACATCCCGTCATTCTGGATTCGTGTTCTCAGAACGAATCTTGATAACTTTTACAACTTAGATTCATAATTCATCATACTCGTCCGCTTTTGTTCTGGCTCTAAAGCTTTTACACTACCTCCATTACCTTGGCAAGTACTTTCCTGAAAACAATTGACTGAACTTTAATCAGTTTATTATAACCTCTGGCTCCGTGCCTTTCTTGGCCTTTCACCAGCGGGTGGCCTCTCTCTTAGGAGGGTAAGTGACAAAAATAGTCTTTTGTGACTCGTCAATCATTTAGAATCTCAAATGATTCCTGTATTTCCTTTAGCCAAGCTCTTACCTCGACTGGGTCAACCTGTTCCTTGGAACTCTGAGAGCTTAGCGACTTAAAGGTCATAAAAGGATTTCCTACCACATTTGTTCCTCAAGGTGGTGGTTGGGAATAAGAGTATAAGTTCTGTTTAGACAGGTCCATGAATTTCTGTATAGGAGTACCATCCCGGTTCTCCCTATCTTGTTCGACTTATGTTTTCTCAGTATGAAACGTTTTAACCTTCTCCCATAATCGGGGTTATCTTATACGTTAAAAACCTTGTTTTCCACTCTATTATGTTATGGGTTCTTTCTTTCTTGATGGCAACCTCCCTGACTATCACATTTAGGGTTTGCCCTAAATCTTATTCCTCAAACTATGGCTCTCATCTAAGTTCTCATCCTTAAGCTCTTGAACTTTTGGAACCCAAATTCTGTAGGAACACCTCACTATCCCCTTATCATCTTTCTCGGTATGGATCTCTTCTCCAGTCATTGACGCTCTGCTTTCATTCATCACTTTTTCTTGGCACAATATTAAATTTTCCAATAATTTAGACCGCATAGCGATCTCAAACAGCTTTTCGGTACCGGCTCCGGTTGCGTTCACTTCTATTTCCATTTTCTCAAAATCTCTTATCAACTCTCTTAGAGACAATAGCATCTTGAGTTTCTCCTTTCTACTAAGGGCATTAGCCACCATTTTGGCTTTCCTTGGATGATAAATAATCTCATAATCGTAATCCTTGATTAGCTCTAACCACCTCATTTGGTGCATGTTGAGCTCTTTCTACGTGAAAATGTACTAGAGCACTTATGGCTTGTATAAATATCGCACTTCTCTCCATAAAAGTAGCGCCACCAATCTTTAGGGCAAAAGTATTGCCATGAGCTCAAGATCATGGGGGGATATCGAATTTTATATTCCCTTAATTGTCTTGACGCGTACGCGATTACCTTGTTGTGCTGTATAAGAAGCACCTTAATTCCTTATGCGAAGCATCACTACACATCACAAAATCTCCTTTTCCATCCGGCAACGCCATCATAGGGGACGTCACCAATCTTTGCTTCAGTTCTTAAAAGCTGTTCTCACATTTCTCTATCCATTCGAACTTCTCAGTCTTACGAGTAGCCGCGTTGAAGGGGCTACTATCTTTACAAACTTGAACGAACCTCCGGTAGTGACCGGCCAATCCTACCTCTGGAAGTTTCCCTAACCATGGTCATCAATTCCTCAGTGGTCCTTTATTCATTCTTGTCAGGATCCTCCACGGGATCCTCCTCAGCAACAATCCCTTCTAGGACAACATCCTCAACCGCTACATCCTCAATATGAACATCATCTGGTCCTGCGTTAGGACGCTCTATCAGATCCACAATCCGATCTCCAATTAGTAATAAAACATCATCGTGCTGCTGCTCCTCAACCTCAGGGTTCGGAGTCCCGCTACCATATATGATAACGAACTACGCTTCTATCACGATATTTATAAGGGTTCCCACAAGGGTTTTAACTGTCAGTACTACGTTAGGTAGTCCGACTATGAACTTGGAAAGAGTCCTTATTATCTTAGTGAACTTATTATTTTAACGTCACATCATCTCTGAGGTTTATAACGCTTAGCTCTGATACCATTTCTGTAACACCCCCAAATCCGGGGTCAGGGATTCGGGTTGTCACGAGTTCCATTTCCCTTATCAATACTAAATCTTAACAGTCAAAATCATTACACCTCAAAAGGGTTTCTGAATAAATTTACATATTCTTTGCCATTATTATAATTCATAATATACATAAGTCTGGTACATCAAAAGTTGAAAGCCAAGCCTATTGGTAGTTCCTACCTCAGCCACAACGGCATCAACGCCTACAGGAAACTGCAGAACGTTTCCTATCCGCTCACGAATTGGGAGCTTGGTCCTGTTCATCTTGTCTATCTTTTGTTGTGTGATGAAAGAAGAAAGCAAGGGTGAGCAACAAGTCCACCGAAATAATATGTACAATAATTTTCAATATATGAGCATTCTCATAGTACTCATGAAATTCTTGGTCAAGCAGATATGAACCAAGTTTGATCTCTTAATGCGACCAAGTCGCAAAATATTTAGTATATATGTATATATACTTTTCAAAATCTTTGAAATCCTCTGCCATGTATAACATACACAGAGTTCCAGTTTATAACTGTATAAAAATATCGTTGCAAGGTGATCTCATATATCTAACCTTGTCTCAACGTTTTTCTAAAAATCTTTGTCATGCATAAGATAATCATTAACTAGATATAAGTTGAAAAGATGAAGTTACAAAATATTCCAATATACTAATATCTTTTCCGAATACTACTTGAGCTACCACCGTTCAAGGTATAATCCGTTTCCAAAAGTTCATCACATAGATGAGACTACAAGATAAGATTTGAATAGATTCAATCCTTGAAAAATCATTATAATTAATGAAGTTACGAGATACTTCATTAAGTCCTGATATATATATACACCTATATATATATACATTTCATACACTCCTTGAATACCTCTGTTATGAAAATTATAAACAGAGTTGTAATATCCAATGAATTTGGAAAGGAGAAAACCTTGGCATAAACCTGATATCTTGCTGATCAGGCAAAGATACCAATAAGTAACCTTTTCTACTGTAGATGGATGAATTCCTCGCCGGTCATCACCCTGGCCGCATTAGGACCTCGCGCTAGACCGTTACCCGGCCACTCACGCGTGGATGGACTGTCACCCAACCTCTTACACCTTCATAGACCGTACCCCGGCCTGTCGCTTATGCCGACTCAATTAGATGGACTTACTTCCCGAATGTTGGGCAAGTAATCAAATTGTTTTCACAAAACAGCAACCTCGTTGCGAATATAAAATATACCACAGAGCCGGGTCCCTAAGATTTTTGAGCGAATATTCAAGTCTCCTTTGAAAGGAAGATCTTAAATCTGAAAATGAGTTTTGGGATCCGCTCTAACTTTTAAAATCATTTTGAAGACTCGAAAACATTTTTAATAATGTTTGGAGTAATGCTGATTTAATGAAATAAATCAGTCCCGATATATTAGAAAATATCTGAATATTATTAATTAAATAATATTCCCATAAGGATAATCCTTATAAAAATAATTGAAGTAAAAGTTTTAAAACTTATACTTGAAATGAATGATAAATAACCAAAGATATACTTATACAAAAGTACGATCTTTATTTGAATAATCGAAAATAAGTTTGATTATCGAAACATTATTCTTTAATAAAATAAAGAATATTATTTAATAAATAAGCGGAGTCATAAGTCCTCAAATGAATATTCAAAATATTATTCATTAAATAAAATAAACGGAGTCTTAAGTCCTCGAATGAATATTCAAAATAATATTCATTAAATAAAGTAAGCGGAGTCATAAGTCCTCAAATGAATATTCAGAATAATATTCATTAAATAAAATAAAGTTATCGAATAAACCTTATTCGATTAATAGTTTTGAAAACTATATCAATATATATATATATATTATACTCGGGAACATCGACTCCCAGTTTAGAAAAATGTTCACCTTTGGGTCCCCTATACTAAGGGTATACGCAACTACTGCTTATCTCTAGCATATGTATTATGCAACTTATAAGCAATTGAATCAACAATTAGATATCAAGATTACGAAACAGACATGCATATATACCATATCACATGCTCCAATATTTCGCAAGATTTGCTAATAACAATCATGCACTTATCACAAGATAATGCATATACATATATTTACATCACAACAACAGTATAACAGGTAGAAAACTTGCCTGAGTATTCCCGGATAGACTTAAGCTTAGAGTGGGTCCGATAACCTATGAACAACAACATAAGTCGGAATTAAAACCCGGTCGCTTAAGAAACTAGACTTTAACCAATTGAACCCTAACGTTCGCTTATGGTCACTTCTACGCTTAACGAATCACATAAGTCGTTCGAGTACCCTCGGCTTCACCATTTTTAATAAATTAATTATTAAGAATTTTAAGGCGATTCTTTCGGGAGTACCCTACCAACTGCCTAATACACTTTACATAATTGTTTCATACTCCAATTAGTCATTTAAGGGCCTTAACCAAGGTTTCAAAGTAAGGCGAGGGGTAAAGGTTCGTTCACGAAACACCATTACTTAAAACGGTCTTTTCTCCTAAACCGTACATCAGATTCAAGCAAACCACATATCAAAATGAAGCTTGAAACATAACCTATCTAAACATGGAAGTGGTTAGTTTATATAAGTGGGTGTTCGGGTCCAACAGTTAATCACAAAATAGTTTATAGAAAATCGGGCATTACGACGGCTATAACCTAACGATTTCAAAAGTTTAAACTACACCAAATCATCACCAATTCAACAACAATCCAACATCCATCAATATCAAACTAAACCCATTCATCTAAGCACTATTATCATCCAAACAAACCAAACTTAAAACTAAGGGTTCAAGAGTTTATACCTTCCTTGGAGAGTGGGTAGTCACTAACAAGCCTCTAGGAACCTTGATCTATGCTTAATAAACCTTAAGCTTTCATGAAAATCAAGAAAATCAAAGTAAGTTACTATTCACTACTATTCATCATCATCTTTGATGAGTGGATTAGCTATGCAAACCATGGAATCTTGATCTTAAACTCATGGTATAACTAAGTTATGAAATATAGGATCCAAGGAAACAAACCTTGTAATTTTCCATGGCCTAGAACTTGAGTTTTGAAAATCTATTTCTTCATTTCTTGAAAAGGCTGAATGGAAGAAGAAAGAAATGGGGGAGAGCTTTTGCTTGCTTGTCTTGCCTTGATATTTGTGCAAATAATGCATGGTTGTGGTTAATTATTGGCTAAATATCTTATTTTCACTTGCTTATGTCATTGATTGCATCACTACTTTGCCACATGTCTCATTCTTGTGGTGTGATGATGTCACCTTGCTTCTAACCACATGTTTTAGCTTATCTTAGAAGCTTCCTTCTCATGTTACTTGCATGTGCTTTCCCCTTGGATGTTTATTTGTTTTACGATTCGCTTAACTCTCGTTCTCGTTGATCGTTTGAGGGATCATATCCGGGATCTTATTACTTGGGCTTCCCTAACCCTCTCTTAATATTTTATAATCCTTTAATGATCCTTGCTTATAATCCTTGAATTTAAATGCTTTTAATCATGTTACCTTGTACTCAATTATTTCGGTATCTGGTGGATTTTCGGGAAAAATCAAAGTGTTCGAATTTGGATTCTGACGATCTTTACATACACTCATATACGTTATAGAGTACTAATAAGATCTCAGAATATCAATAAAAGAATTCCTACATAGTGTGGCATGAAAAATTTCCTTAATCAGCATATTCAGCAAAATCACTATTCATAAGGGTTACAAAAAGTCCAAAATTTTTGGGGTTATTACAGCTGATTTACAGGAAGAGAAGATCGAGACAAACATAAGAAAAGATATGCATGAAGAAGGAATTCTATGAAGAATAGAATACTTGGAAGAAAAGATATCTGATTGATATATTTTAGGAAGCAGAATTATATTCCATATCAATTAGCGATTATCTTATAACTGTGTAGTATATAAACACAGACATAGGGTTTACACTATATGTGTTATCATTAATCGAGAAGATTATTCATTGTAACCCTAGCAGCTCTCGTGATATTTGTTCATCACTGAGAGAGGACAGTTCCATACTGTAACAGAGTTTATTGTTTTGGATAAAGTTTGTTTTTTGTTACTTGAGTTATTAAAGTTCGATTTGATTATACTATACACTGTATTCACCCCCCTCTACAGTGTGTGTGACCTAACAAGTGGTATCAGAGCCTATCTGTTAACACACAAACAGTTTAAGATCCAAAAACAATCATGTCCGAAGTAGAAACTCCAACTAAGCCCACCAAAACCGAAGAACCTCCAAAGACACAAATTCAAAGCCAATATGAGACTATTAGAGTTCCCATATTGAGACATCTGAATATCCCATATGGAAGGTGAGGATGACCATGTTTCTGGAAGCTACAGATCCAGAATATCTTGATAGAATCAAGGAAGGGCCTCACAAACCAATCAAGCTCGCTGTTGCAGTTGCAGGTGAAGCAGCAAAGCCAGTACCAAAGGAAAAGAGTGACTACACTGTTGAAGATATCGCATCAATTGCTAAGTGTAACACCCCCAAATCCGGGGTCGGGGATCCGGGTTTTCACGAGTTCCATTTCCCTTAATAACACCCAATCTTAATAAATAATCAATTACTCTGTACTGTGACCCCACAATAAACACACACACCATAAGTTATAGTCTCAGAGATGAATATCCAAAAATAATCACAAGTCATTTTATTCCACCAATATATGCCAATACACCTTAAAAGGGTTTCTGAATAAATTTACATTTCTTTGCCATTATTACAATTCATAAATATACATAAATCTGGTACATCAAAAGTTGAAGCCTAGCCTATTGGTAGTTCCTACCTCAGCTACAGCGACATCAATGCCTATAGGAAACTGCGGAACGTTTCCTATCCGCTCGCGAATTGGGAGCTTGGTCCTGTTCATCTTTTCTATCTGTTGTTGTGTGATGAAAGAAGAAAGCAAGGGTGAGCAGCAAGCCCACCAAAATAATATGTATAATGATTAACAATATATGAGCCTTCTCATAGTACTCATGAAAGTCTTGGTCAAAAGAAATGAACCAAGTTTGATATCTTAATGCGATGAAGTCGCAAAATATTCAGTATATATACATATATACTTTTCAAAATCTTGGAAGTCCTCTTCCATGCATAATATACACAGAGTTCCAGTTTATAACTGTATAAAACTATCGTTGCAAGGTGATCTCATATATCTAACCTTGTCTCAACGTTTTTCTGAAAATCTTTGACATGCATAAGATAATCATTTACTAGATATAAGTTTAAAAGATGAAGTTACAAGATACTCCAATATGCTTATATCTTTTTCCAAATACTACTTGAACTACCACCGTTCAAGTTATAATTAGTTCAAAAGTTCATCATATAGATGAGACTACAAGATAATACTTGAATAGATTCAATCTTTAAAATATCATCAAAATAAATGAAGTTATGAGATACTTCATTTGATGCAAACATCATTTTGAAAACTTGACCCTACCAACACTCAACAATCGCCCAACCGTAGCCTTTCTATCGAAGTGCTCTGGGTAGTGTTGCAGAAATATCCAATTGGATGATGAACTCATTACAGGAGTTTGCCGCGCCAGGAAGACCATTTACGATGATCAGTCGTAGTAGTACAACCCCACCATTTTCTACATGTAGAGGAGAACCTGTCGGATTTACTTGTCAACCGAACACTGGACTCCTAAGGAATGGACCGTCTTAGCGGAACTTCCGGGCCATTTGGGCCAATATAATAAGGCTGGGCCGGCGCCACTCGACCACTTACGCCACTCCTAGTTCAGATAAAATCCATGACTCTGAAACGTAAAGCTCGTTCCCCCTTTCCCCAAGTAGAAACTTGTTGATACGGCTCCACCAAGAAGTCGTATCTAGTTGGAAAGGAGAACTCACCGATATTTCCCAGGCGATGCCTGTTAATGGATTAACTTGCTCCAAGAATTTTACTTCCCGAGTGTTGGGTAAGTAATCAATTCATTTATCAAAACAGCAACCTTGTTGCGAATATAAAATACATCACAGAGCCGGATCCCTTAGATTTTTGAGCGAGTATTCAAGTCCCCTTCAAAAAGGAAGATCTTAAATTTGAAAACAAGTTTTGGGATCCGCTCTAACCTTTAAAAATCATTTTGAAGACTTGAAAACACTTTAAAGAGTGTTTGGAGTAATGCTGATTTAATAAAGTAAATCAGTCCCGATATATTAGAAAATATCTGAATATTATTATTTAAATAATATTCTTATAAAGATAATCCTTATAAAAATATTCAAAGTAGAAGTTGTAAAACTTATACTTGAAATGAGTATTAAATAACCAAAGATATACTTATACGAAAGTACTATCTTTATTTGAATAATCAAAAATAAGTTTGATTATCGACACCTTATTCTTTAATAAAATAAAGAATATATTTCAGTAAATAATCGGAGTCATAGGTCCTCAAATAAATATTCAAATAATATTCAATTAATAAAATAAGCTGAGTCATAAGCCCTCGAATGAATATTCGAAATAATATTCAATAAATAAAATAAGCTGAGTCATAAGCCCTCGAATGAATATTCGAAATAATATTCAATAAATAAAATAAGCTGAGTCATAAGCCCTCGAATGAATATTCGAAATAATATTCAATAAATAAAATAAGCTGAGTCATAAACCCTCGAATGAATATTCGAAATAATATTCATTAAATAATATAAAGTTATCGAATAAACCTTATTCGATTAATAGTTTTTAATAACCATATCAATATATATATAAATATATATATATATCATATACTCGGGAACATCTACTCCCGGTTTTAGAAAAGGGTTCACCTTTGGGTCCCCTATACTCAGGGTATACGCAACTACTGCTTATCTCTAGCATAGGTATTATGCAACTAATAAGCATTTGAATCAACAGATATATATCAAGATTACGAAACAAACATGCATATATACCATATCAGCATGCTCCAATATATCGCAAGAATTTGCTAATAACAAATATGCATTTATCGCAAGATCATGCATATACACATATACATCACAACAACAGTTATACGGGTAGAAAACTTGCCTGAGTGCTCCCGGATAGACTTAAGCTTAGAGTGGGTCCAATAACCTATGAACAATAACATAAGTCGGAATTAAACCCCGGTCGCTTAAGAAACTAGACTTTAACCATTTAGAGTCCTAATATTCGCTTTCGCGCTTAACGATTCACTTAAGTCGCTCGAGTATCCTCGGCTCCATCATTTTTAATAAATTAACCATTAAGAGTTTTAAGGCGATTCCTTCTCGAGTACCCTACCAATCGTCTAACCCACTTTACACAATTTTTTCATAATCCAATTAGTCATTTAAGGGCCTTAACCAATGTTTCAAAGTAAGGCGAGGGGTAATGGTTCGTTCGTGAAACGCCGTAACTTAAAACGGTCGTTTCTTCATCGCTCGTAACTCGGATTTAGGCGAACGACATATCAAAATGAAGCTCGTAACATGAACTATCTAAACATGGCAAATGTTAGAATCTTACAGTGAGTTCACGGGTCCTAAAGTTCAGAACAGAACAGTTAAGGAAAATCGGGCATTATGACGGTTATATTTACGCGATTTCCAATTTAATTATCACTCTAAATTCTCATCACTTTACTCACAACCACCAACACAACAATATTCAACCATCATACTACAACTCAGTCCCCAACTCCAAATTTTACCAATTTATCCAACCAATCAAAGACCCAATATTCAAAACCAATACAAATCCACCAAAACTACTTATAATCAAAGATCAAGCCTTAATACTAACAATGTTTCAATAAAACTTAATGGAATCATAAAATCAAAGCTAGGGTTTGAAGTTTATACCTTCCTTGGGAGGTGTTAAGTTTCTAGGAAACCTTAGGGAGCCTCCTACAAGCTTGATCTTTCCAAAGAAATCAAGAACACAGAGTTAGGTTTTGAAGTTTCTAAAGGTTATATTGAAAGAACTGTAAATATGAGGGTCTTACCTTGCTTATTTGGAAGAGACTTGTGAACAATACTTGTAGGCCATCTCAATACCTTTCCAACGAGCTATAGAACACATCATTTGAGTGAGTATTAAAGGAGATATGGCAGTTTGAAGTTGCTGCTCTGGTTTTGGCCGAGAGCAAGCTTTCAAGGGGGAGAAATGAAATATTTTGTGTTTTGTTTGGTGAAAAATGAAATGTTTGGCTTGGTTGGTTGAATTTTGATTTGTTTTAGGTTAATTACCTAATTAACCTTGATTTTGTGTGGTTATCATTCAACCACACTTCCTCCCCCCCCCATGTCATGCTTACTTCATCAAGTGATGTCACCCTCCCTCCTTTGTCCTCTTCCTATTGGTTTGATGACATCATCCCCACTAATCCCTTTGATTAGCTTCTAATTGTTTGCCTAATGACCGCTTATCTGTTATACGGTTCGCTTAACTTTCGTTCTCGTTTCTCGTTTCTCGTTTGAGGGATCATACCCGGGATCTTATTTCTTAGGTTTCCTTAACCTTTCTCAATACATTTATTCCTTTTATGATCCTCTCTTATAATCCTTGAATTTAAATCCTTTTTATTCTGTTACCTTATACTCAATTCCTTCTGTATCTGGTAGATTTCTGGGAAAAATCAAAGTGTTCGGATTTGGATTCTGACGATCTTTACATACACTTATATACCATATAGAGTACTAATAAAATCTCAGAATATCCATAACAGAACCCCTATATAGTGTGGCATGAAAAGTTTTCTCATTCAGCAAAAACACTATTCATAAGGGTTTCAAAAATTTCCAAAAATTGGGGTTATTACAGTCTCTCCTCCTTAAAAGGATTCCGTCCCGGAATCAAATAGAAAATGAATAGGGATACTCTCTTAGCATTGCACTTTCTAACTCTCGAGTAAATTTTCCCACATTGTGGTTCTACCATCAAACTCTGACTAGTTTGATAACCCTTTTCCTAAGCAATTGTTCTTTTTTTTTAATCTATAACCCTTCCCGGTTGCTCCATATAGGTTACGTCGGGTTGCGTGTCTATGTGCTCATATGCCCCTATTTATCTGGCATCTGAATTATACTTCCTTAACATTGATACGTGGAACACGATATGAACTTGCTACATGTTCGGGGGTAGGGCTAGCTCATATGCTAACTTCCCAATACGTCTTAATACCTCAAAGGGTCCAATAATTCGTCGACTTAGCTTTCCTTTCTTTCCGAATCTCATCAATCCTTTCCAAGGGAATAGCTATAACAGCACTAGGTCCCCTACTTCCTATTCCTTGTCCTTTCGTGTCAAATCAACATATTTATCATGTCCATCTTGGGCTACTACCAGCCGTCCTCTAATTAGATCTATCATATCCTTGGTCCTTTGGACCACTGCTGGTCCGAGCATCTCGCGCTCTACAACTTCATCCTAACATAAGGGAGATCGACATTGTCTTCCCTCAAGGATCCCATAAGGCGATATCTCAATACTGACATATGATCTATTGGCGTAAGAAAACTCAATCCGTGTTAACTGATCATTCCAAATTATTTCAAGTCTATTGCACAGACTCTCATTATAGCTTTTAGCATTAGAGCTTTTGCTTTTTAATACCCATTCTCTTCCAGTTCGTAATCGCTACTACCTTCCGTTCCTAATATTATACTGGTTATACTTTTGCTCGTTAGCGTTCTATACCCTTTTAATAACCTCGTCAACCTTAGTATCACGAATGTGTTTCCATTCCGAATACCACCACAACTTTACTACTCCTTTTTTAGCTGCTTCTATCTTCAAAAGCTTAGTCCTTCATATAGAAGTAAAAGAATTTATTGAGAGATTACTATGATCATGAACACTTGTTATATCGCATAGTTAGTACAGAAGGTGGCCAGCCTTTAGTACTTGACAAGCAATTAAACAATAGATGGTATCCTACTAGGCTTCTATCACACAGATAGATAGTCATTCGGCAATACCTCCCCTTCTGGAAGGGTTGTTCTTCTCAGTTTATATGAAATGAAAAGAAGAGAAAAGAACGAATTGAAGAGAATTGTATATATGAAAAAAATATACTGCCACAAAATATCTGGCTTGGAACCTACCTCTGAACTATAGAGGTTTGTCATAGGAGAACAAAACATATGTGTATATATATCAAGTATTATCGCATCGCATTTCACATGCTTTAATATTTATTATTCCACCCATCATTCTATGGACCCATGCTCTTCCTCGAGCTTATACTCAATCACTTTGAAACTCCCTCGATATCGAAAATCGAATCTGGAATCTCATTTTATACATCATCGTTAATATAATTCTATGCTTGCACCGCAACCTTCCTCGTATAGTAATACGACTCTCTATTGATAAGAAGGAATAAGTATTCAATAGGTAGATAATCTACTTATACACCACCACGACCCGATTAGTGGTACTCAATCTCAACATTCATTCCAATACAACTCTCATGGTTGTAATCGACTAATTACTCGCAGAATCATTGCTGCATTACTATGGTCCACCACTGACCTACTGTCGTAGTTCACTTTCCATGAAATCTTAATATCTAACCATACGGAGTCCATACATGTCGTATAGAATTCTCCTAAGGAAGTAACATAATTTCCATTCATAATTCATGAAGAACACTCTAGATCCTGATGTACATACATGACATGAAGCAGATAAAATTGCAGATGAGTTTCAATCAAAGCAACGATAGCAGGTTAATACCATTTTTAATCATATGCCTTCGATAGAAGACTTAACTCAAAGGTTCGTTTAGTCCTTTTTAAAATATGGTCCTGGATTATTTCAAGATAGTATCTTCTGAGATAGATAGCCCGCTCATGGCGATTACACGAATTAAACCTTTACCAACTACTATTACAGTTGGGTATTGCACAGTCATCAGAAGGAATGTCAATCTTCCAAACCATAATACAACCTTCATAGCTTTAACCATCATCACTGTATTCCTTTGGCACAAGCGCCTATAATTATCCTCTTACCTTTAAAGTGTCGGCCACCTCTTTGGCCTTTCCTGATAGTAAAATTTCCTTACAGTCAATGTCATTTTAACCACCTCCAAATAAATTTTCTACCTCATTTCAATCACTGCTTATGTGAAAATGCTTCTCTTAAGTCCTGGTGAGAGAGAAAAAAAAATCACCATTTTTCCATAAGTCATTGCCTTAGTCTTTAGATGTGAACATTGCCACGACTGACTCTCGATCATTCTTAGGACGTCTTTTATCTTGGGTCCTTCTTACTTTTACAATTCTGACCTCCGTTAGTTCAATCTATACTTTCTCATGGTTTAACATGTGCCCCACTTGGCATTATTATAATTACGTCACAATTCCTCTATCAAAATTTCTATTCTTGAGAATTTTGAATATTACCATTCTCCTTGTAAAACTTCTAAGGTTATCCTTGAATCATTCCTCCTGTATTCCCTAGATACAGGGCATATCAAAATATCATTTACTAATACTAGAACCATTGTCTATGTACCTCTGAAAAATTTCTCTACTGATCTTTAAAGGTTGTTATTACCTTAATCCTTTCCAATTCATACTGTCAAAACTCATACCATCCCTATTAAGGGTGGAATGCTAACCTTTATGCATTCCCCTAGGATTCATCTCAAGTTATCGAAGTTATATCCTTAATTCCACCTTTAAAAAGGTACTTGCATCCTTCCATGGATAAATCAAGTCATATATCCTTGATAGATTATCTTATCCAATTATTCCCACCCAGATAGTCTATACCAATTTCACAATAGCATCCTTATTCAAACTGAGGTCAACACTTATGGCCTTCAAAAGATAACAATGGTTACCCGCTTTTCTTTCCTAATTTGGTAATGATAACATGGATGTTCTAGAAGATATTGGTCGTGTTCAACGTGAACATCTTCTTAATAAATCATCATTTTCTTTTGTTGTTTATCTCAATAGTCATCTCAATATTGGGATATCTTTCATACCTGGCGTCTCCCTTTCTGGGTATCAAGCCACCGGTCTTACACTTCACATTCTTGAAGGTCAATTCCTTCATCCAATTTTCCTAATTTCTAACTTCCTTGTCTCCTCAGTCTATCCGCGTCTCATTATTTATCCTTCGAACTATCTCAAGGTTTCCTTGAATCCTCCCAACTTATAGGGGATAAAATATATGTATCTCTTATTCCTTCAATCATCAACTTTAACTCATGGTGAATCACCCTCATCCTGACGATTACATACTTTTCTATTTCTATTGCTACGAGTCTTTAGGGTTTCCTCATACCCAACTCCCTTATCATTCCTCAAACTCTATTGCCTTTATATTCCTTTCCACTTCAGTTTCTTTTTATTTTCCTTTCTCTTATCATTTTTTTTCATTAACCCACTAATCATTGACTTCAAACATCACATCGTTCTGGGATTCTTGTCATCAGAATGAATCTTGACAACTTTTACAACTTAGCTTCATATTTCATCATACTCGTCCGCCTTTGTTCTGGCTCTAAAGCTTTTATACACTCTCCATAACCTTGGGAATTACTTTCCCGAAAACAATTGACTGAACTTTAATCAGTTTATTATAATCTCTTGCTCCGTGCCTTCCTTGGCCTTTCACCAGCGGGTGGCCTCTCTCTTAGGAGGGTAAGTGACAAAATAGTCTTTTGTGATTCGTCAATCATTTAGAATCTCAAATGATTCCTATATTTCCTTTAGCCAGGCTCTTGCCTCGACTGGGTCAACCTGTTCCTTGGAACTCTGAGAGCTTAGCGACTTAAAGGTCATGAAAGAATTTCCTACCGCATTGTTTCCTCAAGGTGGTGGTTGGGGATAATAGTCTAAGTTCTTTTTAGACAGGTCCATGAATTATCGTATAGGAGTACCGTCTCGGGTGTCCTTTCCTTACTCGACTTTCTGTTTCCTTAGTATGAAATGTTTCATCCTTCTCCCATATTTGGGGTTATCTTATACGTTAAAATCCTCATTTTCCACTCCATTATGTTATGGGTTCCTTTTATCTTGATGGCGACCTCCCTGACTATCACGTTCAGGGTTTGCTCTAAATCTTATTTCTCAAACTAGCTTTCATCTAAGATTTCATCTTTAAGCTCTTGAACATTTGGAACCCAAATTCTGTAGGAATACCTCATTATTCCCTTATCATCTTTCTCGGTATTAATCTTTTATCTAATTTTTGGCTCTCTGCCTTCATTCATCACTTTTTCTGGCATAATATGTTTTTTTCCGATAATTCAGACTGTATTGCAATCTCAAACATCTTTTCGGTACCGGCTCCGGTTACCTTCACTTCTATTTCCATTTTCTCAAAATCTCTCATAAACTCTCCCAAAGACATTATCATCTTGAGTTTCTCCTTTTTACTAAGGGCATCAGCCACCACATTGGCTTTCCCCGAATGATAAAGAATCTCCCAATCAATATTCTTGATTAGCTCTAACCGCCTCCTCTGGCGTATGTTGAGCTCTTTCTACGTGAAAATGTACTAGAGCACTTATGGCTTGTGTAAATCTCGCACTTTTCTCCATACAAGTAGTGCCTCCAATCTTTAGGGCAAAACTATTGCCACGAGCCCAAGCTCATGGGTGGGGATATCGAATTTTATATTCCCTTAATTGTCTTGACGCGTACGCGATTACCTTGCTGTGCTGTATAAGAAGCACCCTAATTCTTTATGCGAAGCGTCACTACACTTCACAAAATCTCATTTTCCATCCGGCAACGCCAACATAGGGAACGTCACCAACCTTTGCTTCGATTCTTAAAAGTTGTTCTCGCATTTCTCTGTCCATTCGAACTTCTCAGTCTTACGAGTAAGCCGCATTAAAGGAGCTACTATCTTTACAAACTTGAACAAACCTCTGGTAGTGACCGGCCAATCCTACCTCTGGGAGTTGCCCTAACCATGGTCATTGATTCCTCAGTGGTCCTTTATTCATTCTTGTCAGGATCCTTCACGGGATCCTCCTCAGCAACAATCCCTTCTAGGACAACATCCTCAACCGCTACATCCTCAATATCAACATCATCCGGTCCTGCGTTAGGACGCTCTATCGGATCCACAATCCGATCTCCAATTAGTAATAAAACATCATCGCGCTGTTACTCCTCAACCTCAGGGTTCGGAGTCCCGCTACCATATACGATAATGAACTATACTTCTATCATGATATTTATAAGGGTTCCCATAAGGGTTTTAACTGTCAGTACTACGTTAGGTAGTCCGACTATGAACTTGGCAAGAGTTCTTATTATCTTAGTGACCTTATTATCTTAACGTCACATCATCTCTGAGGGTTATAACGCTTCGCTCTGATACCACTTCTGTAACACCCCCAAATCCGGGGTCGGGGATCCGGGTTGTCTCGAGTTCCATTTCCCTTAATAACACCTAATCTTAATAAATAATCAACTACTCTGTACTGTGATCCCACAATAAACACACACACCACAAGTTATAGTCTCAGAGATGAATATCCAAAAATAATCACAAGTCGTTTTATTCCACCAATATATGCCAATACACCTTAAAAGGGTTTCTGAATAAATTTACATTTTTTTGCCATTATTACAATTCATAAATATACATAAATCTGGTACATCAAAAGTTGAAGCCTAGCCTTTTGGTAGTTCCTACCTCAGCTACAGCGACATCAATGCCTATAAGAAACTGCGGAACATTTCCTATCCGCTCGCGAATTGGGAGCTTGGTCCTGTTCATCTTTTCTATCTGTTGTTGTGTGATGAAAGAAGAAAGCAAGGGTAAGCAGCAAGCCCACTAAAATAATATGTATAATGATTAACAATATATGAGCCTTCTCATAGTACTCATGAAAGTCTTGGTCAAAAGAAATGAACCAAGTTTGATATCTTAATGCGATGAAGTCGCAAAATATTCAGTATATATACATATATACTTTTCAAAATCTTGGAAGTCCTCTTCCATGCATAATATACACAGAGTTCCAGTTTATAACTATATAAAACTATCGTTGCAAGGTGATCTCATATATCTAACCTTGTCTCAACGTTTTTCTGAAAATCTTTGACATGCATAAGATAATCATTTACTAGATATAAGTTTAAAAGATGAAGTTACAAGATACTCCAATATACTTATATCTTTTTCCAAATACTACTTGAACTACCACCGTTCAAGTTATAATTAGTTCAAAAGTTCATCACATAGATGAGACTACAAGATAATACTTGAATAGATTCAATCTTTAAAATATCATCAAAATAAATGAAGTTATGAGATACTTCATTTGATGCAAACATCATTTTGAAAACTTGACCCTGCCAACACTCAACAATCGCCCAACCGTAGCCTTTCTATCGAAGTGCTCTGGGTAGTGTTGCAGAAATATCCAATTGGATGATGAACTCATTACGGGAGTTTGCCGCGCCAGGAAGACCACTTACGATGATCAGTCGTAGTAGTGCAACCCCACCATTTTCTACATGTAGAGGAGAACCTGTCGGATTTACTTGTCAACCGAACACTGGACTCCTAAGGAATGGACCGTCTTAGCGGAACTTCCAGGCCATTTGGGCCAATATAATAAGGCTGGGCCGGCGCTACTCGACCACTTACGCCACTCCTAGTTCAGATGAAATCCATGACTCTGAAACGTAAAGCTCGTTCCCCCTTTCCCCAAGTAGAAACTTGTTGATACGGCTCCACCAAGAAGTTGTATCTAGTTGGAAAGGAGAACTCACCGATATTTCCCAGGCGATGCATGTTAATGGATTAACTTGCTCCAAGAATTTTACTTCCCAAGTGTTGGGTAAGTAATCAATTCATTTATCAAAACAGCAACCTTGTTGCGAATATAAAATACATCACAGAGCCGGATCCCTTAGATTTTTGAGCGAGTATTCAAGTCCCCTTCAAAAAGGAAGATCTTAAATTTGAAAACAAGTTTTGGGATCCGCTCTAACCTTTAAAAATCATTTTGAAGACTTGAAAACACTTTAAAGAGTGTTTGGAGTAATGCTGATTTAATAAAGTAAATCAGTCCCGATATATTAGAAAATATCTGAATATTATTATTTAAATAATATTCTCATAAAGATAATCCTTATAAAAATATTCAAAGTAGAAGTTGTAAAACTTATACTTGAAATGAGTATTAAATAACCAAAGATATACTTATACGAAAGTACTATCTTTATTTGAATAATCAAAAATAAGTTTGATTATCGACACCTTATTCTTTCATAAAATAAAGAATATATTTCAGTAAATAATCGGAGTCATAGGTCCTCAAATAAATATTCAAATAATATTCAATTAATAAAATAAGCTGAGTCATAAGTCCTCGAATGAATATTCGAAATAATATTCAATAAATAAAATAAGCTGAGTCATAAGTCCTCGAATGAATATTCGAAATAATATTCAATAAATAAAATAAGCTGAGTCATAAGCCCTCGAATGAATATTCGAAATAATATTCAATAAATAAAATAAGCTGAGTCATAAGCCCTCGAATGAATATTCGAAATAATATTCAATAAATAAAATAAGCTGAGTCATAAGCCCTCGAATGAATATTCGAAATAATATTCATTAAATAATATAAAGTTATCGAATAAACCTTATTCGATTAATAGTTTTTAAAAACTATATCAATATATATATATATATATAAATATATATATATATATATATATCATATACTCGGGAACATCTACTCCCGATTTTAGAAAAGGGTTCACCTTTGGGTCCCCTATACTCAGGGTATACGCAACTACTGCTTATCTCTAGCATAGGTATTATGCAACTAATAAGCATTTGAATCAACAGATATATATCAAGATTACGAAACAAACATGCATATATACCATATCAGCATGCTCCAATATATCGGAAGAATTTGCTAATAACAAATATGCATTTATCGCAAGATCATGCATATACACATATACATCACAACAACAGTTATACGGGTAGAAAACTTGCCTGAGTGCTCCCGGATAGACTTAAGCTTAGAGTGGGTCCGATAACCTATGAACAACAACATAAGTCGGAATTAAACCCCGGTCGCTTAAGAAACTAGATTTAACCATTTAGAGTCCTAACGTTCGCTTTCGCGCTTAACGATTCACTTAAGTCGCTTGAGTATCCTCGGCTCCATCATTTTTAATAAATTAACCATTAAGAGTTTTAAGGCGATTCCTTCTCGAGTACCCTACCAATCGTCTAACCCACTTTACACAATTTTTTCATAATCCAATTAGTCATTTAAGGGCCTTAACCAATGTTTCAAAGTAAGGCGAGGGGTAATGGTTCGTTCGCGAAACGCCGTTACTTAATACGGTCGTTTCTCATCGCTCGTAACTCGGATTTAGGCGAACGACATATCAAAATGAAGCTCGTAACATGAACTATCTAAAAATGGCAAAGGTTAGAATCTTACAGTGAGTTCACGGGTCCTAAAGTTCAGAACAGAACAGTTAAGGAAAATCGGGCACTATGACGGTTATGTTTACGCGATTTCTAATTTAATTATCACTCTAAATTCTCATCAATTCACTCACAACCACCAACACAACAATATTCAACCATCATACTACAACTCAGTCCCCAAATCCAAATTTTACCAATTTATCCAACCAATCAAAGACCCAATATTCAAAACCAATACAAATCCACCAAAACTACTTATAATCAAAGATCAAGCCTTAATACTAACAATGCTTCAATAAAACTTAATGGAATCATAAAATCAAAGCTAGGGTTTGAAGTTTATACCTTCCTTGGGAGGTGTTAAGTTGCTAGGAAACCTTAGAGAGCCTCCTACAAGCTTGATCTTTCCAAAGAAATCAAGAACACAAAGTTAGGTTTTGAAGTTTCTAAAAGTCATATTGAAAGAACTGTAAATATGAGGGTCTTACGATGCTTATGTGGAAGAGACTTGTGAATAAGACTTGTAGGCCATCTCAATACCTTTCCAACGAGCTATAGAACACATCATTTGAGTGAGTATTAAAGGAGATATGGTAGTTTGAAGTTGCTGCTCTGGTTTTGGCCGAGAGCAAGCTTTCGAGGGGGAGAAATGAAATGTTTTGTGTTTTGTTTGGTGAAAAATGAAATGTTTGGCTTGGTTGGTTGAATTTTGATTTGTTTTAGGTTAATTACCTAACTAACCTTGATTTTGTGTGGTTATCATTCAACCACACTTACTCCCCCCCATGTCATGCTTACTTCATCAAGTGATGTCACCCTCCCTCCTTTGTCCTCTTCCTATTGGTTTGATGACATCATCCCCACTAATCCCTTTGATTAGCTTCTAATTGTTTGCCTAATGACCGCTAATCTGTTATACGGTTCGGTTAACTTTCGTTCTCGTTTCTCGTTTGAGGGATCATACCCGGGATCTTATTTCTTAGGTTTCCTTAACCTTTCTCAATACATTATATTCCTTTTATGATCTTCTCTTATAATCCTTGAATTTAAATCCTTTTTATTATGTTACCTTATACTCAATTCCTTCTGTATCTGGTAGATTTCTGGGAAAAATCAAAGTGTTCGGATTTGGATTCTGACGATCTTTACATACACTTATATACCATATAGAGTACTAATAAAATCTCAGAATATTCATAACAGAACCCCTACATAGTGTGGCATGAAAAGTTTTCTCATTCAGCAAAAACACTATTCATAAGGGTTTCAAAAATTTCCAAAAATTGGGGTTATTACACTAAGGATGCTAAGGTAAGACACTTACTGCATATTGCCATTGATAATGTAATGTCAAACAGGGTAATAAACTGTAAGACTGCAAAGGAGATATGGGATGCCTTGGAAATAAGATGTCAGGGAACTGATACGATTAAGAAGAACAGGAAGACAATACTCACTCAAGAGTATGAACACTTTGACTCAAAGGCTAATGAGTCATTAACTGATTTATATGATAGATTTGTCAAACTCTTGAACGATTTGTCACTAGTTGATAAGGAGTATGATCTTGAAGATTCAAACCTTAAATTCCTGTTGGCTCTTCCTGAAATCTGGGATTTGAAGGCAACAACAATTAGAGACAACTATAATCTTGATGAAACAACTCTTGATGAAATTTATGGGATGCTCAAGACTCATGAACTTGAGATGGAACAAAGAAGCAAGAGGAAAGGAGGAAAGCCAAGGACAGTTGCTCTTAAGGCTGAAGAAGAATCCCCCAAGGCAGCTACCTCAAGGAAAGGCAAGAGTAAAGCTCTCTTCATAAAGTCTGATACTGAGTCATCAAGTTCTGAAAGTGATGATAACTCAGAATCTGAAAGCTTGCCTGAGACGGATGCTGATGAAAAGATGACGAAGCTGTGTGCTCTTATGGTGAAAGGAATCACAAAGATTGCATACAGGAAGTTCAGGAAGGGAAAGAAGTTTTCGAGGAAAGGCGCAAGTTCTGATAAGAAGAATTTCAGAAAATCTGAGGGCAGAGGAGGAAAGTCTGACAGAGGAGATTATACAAATGTCAAATGCTACAACGGTGGTGAGAAATGCCACATATCTCCTGATTGCAAGAAAGTGAAGAGTGACAAAGGCAAGGCTCTTGTCACAAAGAACAAAAGCTGGACAGATACCTCAGATTCTGAAAGTGAGGAAAATTATGCCTTGATGGCAAATGCTGATATGGCAAGTGCTGAAAGCAGTTCTGAAGCTGCTGGATTAAAGGTACCTCAAACTACTTATGCCTTTCATATTGATGATATTAATGAGTTGAGAAGATATCTTAAAACCATGTTCATTAGTTATAGAGATCAAACTTTAACATGTGAAAGTTTAACTTCTGAAAATCTTGCTTGCAAAAAGAGGAATGATTATTTAGAAAAAGAGTTAGTCATGTTCCATCAAACTCAGAAAGATAGAGATGATGCTTTCTATGTTAGGGATGAAGTGCTTAAAATGAATGAATCTCTAAAAGCTGAGTTAGAAAAGGAAAGAGAGATTATCAAGACTTGGACTAACTCTGGCAGAACAACTCAGAATTTGTTAAGTAGTGAAAACTGGAAAGAGGGCTTAGGTTATGGAGAGGATAAGAATGATAAAGGAATTGTAGATATTAAGCCTATAGTTGTTAAACAAAAGCAAAAGTTAAAACCTGTTAAGTTTGTAGCTGTAAAGTCTGATACTGAGAAATCAGAAGTTAAGAAGGAATTAACTTCTGACAAACTAAAACAGGAAAAGACAACTGAAGTAAACGTAGGCTTAATGACAAAGAAGCAGCTTAAGCATAAGCTGAAAGATGTTAAGAATGCAAACAAGGTAAAATCAACTAGGAAAAATAGGAATGGAAAGGAAGGTATGAATAAAAGCAATGATTATAAGTCTGTTCCTGATGCTCCTAGAAAAACATGTCATAACTGTGGAAGTTCTAACCATCTGGCTTCTTTTTGCAGGAAGAATAAGAACATAAACTCCTTACCTTCCAAGTCAGGAGTTAAGAGTCAGTCTGTTAGATATAAGCCACAAAATCATTGTTTTCATTGTGGTAGTTTATGGCATTCCATTTATACTTGTAAGGAATATCATAGTCTGAACTATGATTATTATCAAATAAAACCTTCTTTAAAGAAAGTTAGCATTGTTCCTTCTAGTGTAAGTTCTGATTCAAAGTCTGATAGTGTAAATTCTGATAAGAAAAATGTTAACATAAACTCTGATGCTAAATCCGCTGCAAATGTTAACAAACTTAATAAGGCCAAAGGATCCAAGCAAATCTGGGTCCTTAAAACTAATCATTAGTGGTATTTGTGATTGCAGGGTAACAGGAAAAACATCCTAGTTCTGGACAGTGGATGTTCAGGACATATGACTGGAAATAAAGCCCTGCTATCAGACTTTGTGGAGAAGGCTGGCCCAAGTGTTTCTTATGAAGATGGCAACATTGGAAAAATATTGGGATATGGCAATATCAATCTTGGGAATGTCATCATTAAAGAAGTAGATCTGGTCTCGGGACTTAAACACAATCTGCTAAGTGTAAGTCAAATCTGTGATAGAGGTTATCATGTGGATTTCTTTGAAGAACACTGTGCAATTGTAAGTAAATCTACAGGCAAAGTTGTTCTGAAAGGATACAGGCGTGGTAACATTTATGAAGCCAAACTTTCAACAAGTACTGATGGTTCTGCAATCTGTCTGATGAGTAGAGCATCAATTGAAGAAAGCTGGAATTGGCACAAGAAACTCTCTCATTTAAATTTTAACAATATAAATGAACTAGTCAAGAAAGTTCTTTTGAGAGGACTGTCAAAGTAAGTATTTGCTCCTGATGGCCTTTGTGATTCTTGTCAGAAGGCTAAACAAAGGAAATCCTCATTCAAGAGCAAGACTGAATCATCAATTCTTGAGCCTTATCACCTTCTACATGTTGATCTATTTGGTCCAGTAAATGTCATGTCTATTGCAAAGAAGAAATATGCTATGGTCATAGTGGATGAGTTCACCAGATACACATGGGTGTATTTCTTGCACACAAAAAGTGAAACTGCATCTATCTTGATTGATCATGTCAGGCAACTGGATAAATTGATCAAAGATTCTGTGAAAATAATAAGGAGTGATAATAGTACTGAGTTCAAGAATTTGATAATGGAAGAGTTCTGCAAAAACCATGGAATCAAGCAGGAATTTTCTGCTCTTGGAACTCCACAGCAAAATGGAGTTGTTGAAAGAAAGAATAGAACTCTCATTAAAGCTGCACGTGCAATGCTTGATGAAGCAAACCTTCCAACCAATTTTTGGGCTGAAGCTGTGCAGACTGCTTGTTTTACTCAGAATGCAACACTTATTAACAAGCAAGGAAAGACATCATATGAGATGGTGAAGAATAAGAATCCAAATCTGAAGTATATTCACGTATTTGGATGCAAATATTTTGTCTTAAGACTCATCCTAAACAGCTATCCAAATTTGATCTAAAAGCTGATGAAGGAATCTTTGTTGGATATCCACTTTCCACAAAAGCCTTCAGAGTCTATAACTTAAGAACAAGAGTGGTCATGGAATCTATCAATGTCTCTTTTGATGATAAGAAGATTACTGGACTTGAAGATTTTATTGATCATGATCAGCTGAGGTTTGAAATGAAGACTTAAATTCTGATACTGAAAATCCTGACAGTCAAAATCCTGATACTACAAACTCTGATGGATTAAACTCTGATGTTATTGAAACTGTGGTGACTACGCCAAAGGAAGATGCACCTATGCAGGGGGAGCATACTCAAGATATAACCACATCTCAAGAAGCATCAGAACATACATCTGGCTCTTCAAGTTCTGATTCGTCAAGTTCTGATAAGCCAAGTTCTGATAGTTCTGAAAACTTAAATTCTGAAGGATCCAACTCAGAGAGTATAGTTTTAGGGGGAGCATCAGAAAATGTTGATGAAGATAGCATGGATCATGGGGGAGCATCCAGTTCTAGAGAAAACCTTTCATCTACAAGGAAGTGGACTAAATCACATACACCTGACTTAATTATTGGAAATCCTGATGCAGATGTTAGAACTAGAACAGCTACTTCAAGTGAATGTCTTTACAATTCTTTTCTTTCTCAGACTGAACCAAAGAAAGTGGAAGAAGCTCTTCAATATGCTGATTGGGTGCAAGCAATGCAGGAAGAGTTAAATGAATTTGAAAGAAACAAAGTCTGGACCCTAGTGCCAAGACCAAAAAACAGATCTGTTGTTGGTACAAAGTGGGTATTCAGAAACAAAACTGATAGTGATGGCATAATTACAAGGAATAAGGCAAGGTTGGTTGCAAAAGGATATTCTCAACAGGAGGGAATTGATTATGATGAAACATTTGCACCAGTTGCTAGATCGGAAGCCATAAGGATATTTTTGGCTTATGCCGCTCACAAAAAGTTTACTGTCTTTCAAATGGATGTGAAAAGTGCTTTTCTCAATGGAGAATTGGAGGAGGAAGTATATGTTGAACAACCTCCAGGCTTTGTAGATTCCAAATATCCAGATTATGTCTACAGGCTTGATAAAGCACTCTATGGCCTTAAGTAAGCTCCAAGAGCATGGTATGGGACTTTAGCTCAGTTTCTTCTGGAAAGTGGATTTAACAGAGGAACAATAGACAAAACAATGTTCTACCTCAACCATGGAAAGGACTTACTTCTGGTTCAGATATATGTTGATGATATCATCTTTGGTTCTACAAATGACAGACTTTACAAGAAGTTTGCCAAACTGATGCAGTCAAGATATCAAATGAGCATGATGGGGGAACTTAGCTATTTTCTGGGTCTTCAATTCAAGAAGAATGAAGAAGGCACTTTTATTTGTCAAACCAAGTATACCAGAAATTTGCTGAAGAAATTTGGAATGCAAGATTGTTCAAGTGCATCCACTCCCATGGCCACTGCAACAAAACTGAATAAGGATACTGGTAAATCAGTAGATATTACTGATTACAGAGGTATGATTGGCTCTCTACTCTATCTAACTGCTAGTAGACCTGATATCATGTATGCTACCTGTCTTTGTGCAAGATTTCAAGCAGATCCAAGAGAACCTCACTTAACAACTGTGAAAAGAATTTTCAAATATCTTAAGGGAACAGCTGATCTGGGATTGTGGTATTCCAGAGAATCAGATTTTAAACTAATAGGTTACTCAGATGCAGATTTTGCAGGTTGCAAAATTGACAGGAAAAGTACAAGTGGAAGCTGCCAATTTCTTGGAGGCAGATTGGTTTCTTGGTTTAGCAAGAAACAAAAGTCAATTTCCACATCAACTGCAGAAGCAGAGTACATTGCTCCAGGAAGCTGTTGTGCACAGATTCTTTGGATGAAGAATCAGTTACTGGATTATGGGTTAACATATTTTAAAATCCCTATATACTGTGATAATCAAAGTGCTATTGCTATGACAGGTAATCCAGTTCAACACTCAATGACAAAGCACATCAGCATTATATACCATTTCATAAGGGAACATGTGGATGAAGGTACAGTGGAATTGCATTTTGTTCCAACAGATCAACAACTAGCAGATATCTTCACAAAACCACTGTGTGAAGCTACTTTTACAAGATTGGTAAATGAACTTGGAATGGTTTCAAGTTCTTTCTTTAAATCTGCTTAGTTTTGTTCTGATGCATCAGACTTTATGATCAGTATTTACAGAAATTACTCTCTTTATGTATTTTGTGCTTAATTGAAAATTGCTTAAGTACTGATTGTTGTCTGCTGTGAATTTCTAAACTCTGATAGTGATATGACTGTTTATGTGACTATTCAATCCTATGAGGATAACTGTGCTAGATGCTGACCTAGTTGTCTTTAACATACTAAAGATCCCATGTTAGAAGTAATTATTTATGTGGAACTCTATTGACACAAGCATATTCTGATATTGAGCTTAGTTAAGTTCACTTTGTCTATCTTATTACTAAGTCAAAAACTAGAATAATGCTTCTCATCTGTTAAGTTCTGATATAAGTCTAAGTGCTGATATTAAATTCTGATCCTCTATTTAACTTATTTGTGGTTAAAATCTGAAACAGTCTTCGTTTAAATCAGAATATGAACGGGTGAGATATTAACAGTCAATTCAATTAGGGTTAGTAGGACACGTACATGCACAGTAATTTTTTACTCGTTTCTTTTGCGCATTAAACCCTGTTTTACATTTCCAATGACTGTTTTTCTTCTTCCAAGTCTAGGGAGACGAGGTAGAATTATTTCTGCCTGTCAGCATTAAATTGTCTTGTGCCTCCTGGCATTCTCTTGCCTATATAAACAAACACCCCAAATCAGCCTACACATCATTTCTTTTCTCATATACTCACTCTTCTTTCCTTCATACCAACACAAAATGGTCAACTACAATATGTTTTTGAACTATGAGACCTTCAACATGGAGCTGAGCTGTGAGGACTGGCAGCAGGAATGGCACGTAACTGTCATTCCTGATGAGATTTGGGACTCGGTTCCCCAGGAGGTTCTCACACACCTCCTGTTCTTTTACATGGACTACCATCGCCATCTGGAGCGATTGGAAGAAGAAAGGCTAGAAGCTCTCCGCCAACAAGAGCGAATCATTCGACTCGCTATTCTTTTTGTAGAGAGTCGGAAGAAGAAATAATTTATTTTTCTTCTTCCTGTTTTTCTTCATCGTCAGCTTTGTCCGGCTTCTTAGCCAAGCACAAAAGCTGTTGATGTTAGGTTTAGAAGCTTAGGACAGTCTTGTAATACACTGATGTAATTTCAATTTCATGAATGTATTCTCTTAATATATTAATGGAATTTCTTATTTTTGCAAGATTCTGTCTCTGAGATGTTTGCAATTTAACTGCACTGTTAAATCCTGATATATCCATGTTCTGATGATCATTTTAATCATTGATTTAAATTAAGTTCTGATTTTAAAATATCAGTACTTGTTTACTTGATTTATTTTGGTCATTCTCACACTCGAAATTTATTTTCAGAATATTGGTTTTGCAGTGAAAATATTTGAATAAGTGGGAACAATTTAAATTTTGAATTAAAACTGACTTACCTCAATTAATGGGATTACTGGGTAAGTGGAACGGTTTTTCCTTGAAAAACTGCATGTGATAAGTAATGATTACTGTTTTCCAGTGCCCATTAACTATTCATTATTGCTGCATGTCTGATAGGTGTCCAACGGTTATATTTTTTTTAACCATGTATAAGTAAGAGAGAGAGAAGATTATACAATCTTTTATTTACTTTTACACTTTATCTCTCTTTCTTCACTTTTACTATCTCTCATCTCCTGAAGTTGTTTTTCATACAGACATTTTATCAAACACCTTACAGGCACTCTCAATTTTCAATTTTTCGCATGGCACCTAAGGATTTGATCATTGATGGAGCTAAGTTCGTTCCAAATAACTATGCTGTAATTCTCAATCATGATGAAGCTCCATCTGATTTGCATTTTATGCAAGATCTTCTTGCACACAGTGAAATTGGGTATGCATTGACCCAGCCTTCAGTATTTTCAAGCCAAAAAGTTCTGGCGTTTTGGCGGACTGGGCATTTTGATAATGGTGGTGCAACTGGTACTCCCAGTATTGTTTTTGAAGTGGATGATTCTGAACATGTGGTAACTCCTGCTACAATTCGCAAGGCCTTACATTTACCAGAAGGCTGTACTTTTTCAACACCGGAGGAATCAACTCTACAAGAGTTAATGGACAGTTTGGGGTATGAAAGGAGTTTGGCTAAGCTTGGACAGTTGAAATGGGCACATATCAGAAAGGAATGGAGCTTCTTCTTCGACTGCATCGCTAAAGCCTTCGGGAATAAGTGTTCCAACTTTGATGTCATTCCAATAATGAGTCAGTACATCGGGTATGCTATTATTAACCAAACTCATTTTGATTTTGTAAGTGCTGTGATAGGTTTTATTGGGGATAGGATGATAGAGGATAGGAATGTTGTCTACTTTGCTAGGTTCTGTCAGCTTATATATAATTTCTGTTGTGCTGATGAACCCCAACCTACTACTGACTTATATCCACCTTTCAAACTTGCAAAACGAGCCTTTAATGACTTGGTAAATGCTGGCCTTAAGAAAACGGTGGTTAGACCTTTACAGATTCCTCAGTCTGTAAAACAGATCTTGGTAAATGCTGATCCTGAAACCTATAGATCTGTTTATCCTGATGTACAACCCACCACCATATCCCAAACACCACAGCAACCATCAGAACATACCACTCATACATCTATACATCAACCCTCCTTCAGAACATATCTCAAATCATATCTCACACCTTCACAGACAGCTCAACCTTCATCCTCAACACCAATTGTGAAGCCTTCATCTTCCAAGCCCAAGAGGATAAAGACTGTTCCTCAAACACCACAGAAGAGAAGGAGGATTGTTCTGAGAGATGAGTCTAATAGTGAGGAACAGGTTTCTGCATGAGAACCTGTTATTACAGAAGCTGAGAAATTTCTTCTTAGAAGGATTCTGGAATTGGGGGATCTAAGCTTCTCAAAAGGCTTAGAAGAATGACTTCTGCTGAACCTCCCAAGGAATCCCCACCTTCAAAGAGATACAAGAAAGAGAGAGCTAAAAGGCCAGCTTCAGATGATGAGGAAGCAGCAGCTAAGGAAGGACATCAGGAATCTCTGATCTCAAAAGAACCAGAATTTGCTAAAGCTACTGCATCTCCTTCTTCATTGTCCCCACCTCAGGAAGCTACTACAGACAAGGCAAACACACCATCTGTGTCTCCTATACATGAAATTGTATCCCCTGTAGACCCAGGCATAAGTGCTGAAATTGATATTTAAAACCTGGTTGTGCCTGAGGTTCTCTACTTAGAAGGTCTAAAAGCAATTAATCAAACAACAACACCTGTTACTGATGCTACTCAAACTCCAGAATTGTCTACTACACCTTCTCTGAATCTAGATGTTGATGATCAGACTATAGGTGAGCATCAGGATATGGCTGTTGATCAGAACTTGGAAACAGATCAACACTTAGAGGATGATGCTGAAGCCTCGATTGCTTCTCATACTGTTGTTTTATCAGAAGATGCTGATTCTGTAAGTTCTGATGCTGCAAATACTGATGATACTGGTGATGCTGCTTCAAATGTAGATGCTGATGAAGCTGGTCCTTAAGGACATGCACCTCCACAAACTGTTTCTAAATCTGAACTCATCAAGAAGTTTGTACGAGGAGAAGCACCAGTACCTTGGAGTGAAACTCCTCGAGGACAGGAGTGGACTAAGGAATGGAACTCAGTTAACTTTGTTCCATCTGAAAAGATTCTTGCTAAGCACTTGGAAAAAGCTGATGAAATGTTAATTAATGATGATTTCAAGACACAGCTTCGAGTCACTGCATTGAGTACTAGACATCTTCAAGGTCTCCATTCAAAAACTCATGTAGAGTTACATAAAATTCAGGAAGAATTGCTCAAGTAAGAAACAGTTAAGAAACTTGAAAAGAAAAGTTTCTTTAAACTTACCTTTGACAGAGTTGCTTACATTGAGAAGACACAAAAGAAGCAACAGTCTCAGATTGATGATATTTTGAAAAATCAAGCTTCTCGGAAATCTCAACTCGATGAAATCCAAGCCTCAGTGGAATTGCTTGTCTCTCTTCCCTTACCTGCTGATGCCAAAAAGGGGGAGAAGGTAATTAAGTCCAAATGCAAAACTGATCAAACACTGAAGGGGAAGGATGATGAAAAAGATGACCAGGGAAACTCTGGAATGGGTGGAAGTCATGGTCAAGGTAGAAGTTTCTCATCAAGAAGAGCTGAAATTACAAGTCACTGGACAAGTTCTGATGCTGGAAAAAGAATTACTTCTGCTACTGGTAAAAGGATAAGTTCTGATGAACTTTTGGATCTTGATGAAGAATTATCAAGACAGTTATTTCTAAAGGAGAATCCAGGAATGGACTTGGAAAGTCTGATGGAAGAAGAAGCTAGACTTAAATCAGAAAAAGTCCAATCTAAATCTGAAGCTTCTGTTGGTAAAAAGAAACTTCCAAAAGTCAAAGGCATTGTGATAAAAGAATGAACAAATCTTGAAGCAACCAAGGCTAAATCACAATTGCAGATAGATCCAAGGTCTAAGGGCAAAGAGAAAATTGGTGAATCTATCAAGGTTTATGTGCCTCCTGTGGATGAAGAAATTACTGTTGAAGATGCTGATCTTGCTCTGACTTTAAGAAAAAATTCTAAGACAACCTCTGACATGGCTCAAGTTGTTCAGAGTAAAGATAAAGTTAGTTCTGATATCTCAAAGAAGTAAGTAACCTCTGACATAGCTCAAGTTGACTTGATATCAGAAGATAAATCAATGGAAACCTCTGACATCGCTCATGTTAAACCTTCAAAGATACTCCTACCAGGATTCACCAAAGCCAAACAGACTCAACCTTTGAAGACTGCTGCAAGTGGTTTTGAAGCAAGAGTGGTTACTGGAAAGGAAGCAAGAGATAAAACTGGATTGGGAAATGCTGATGAAAGAAGAATACAGAACACAACCAATGATCCAACTTCCTTAAGTGAACCAGGTATTGGAGCAACTCCTGAAAGATTGAATCAACTAGAATCTGTACAGATGGTTTACCATACCTACTTGAAAGAATACATCTTGTTGTACTTCATGACAGATGGTAGGGTTTATCATATAAGGGAAAATGCCATTCCACTGAAGTATTATGAAGAATTGGAACATGTGTTATTCTTACTTCAAGTGAATGACAAAATAACAGAAAGTGCTACAAACTATTTGAAGAATCAGATTCAGAGACAGAAAAGGCTTTATTCTGTTAATTCTGACAGCACATATCTTCCAAAGTACAGAGATCACAAGGGTGATATTGTTGAGATGAAGCCCAACTCTGCTAAGATTATAACTACCTTTCTGGGTTACAGGGCTGTGGAATTCAATCTTGATTCTGACAAGGCGTATTTGATCAGATTGGATCAGGACATAAAGAAAGCTAAAATTAATGATCTCAGGGCTGCAATCTTTCAAACTGGTGAAGATTCTGCAGAACTTAAAGATCCTAAAAGGAGGATGATTGATGAACTCAGATATGCTGAGAGATGTTTGTTAAAGAACTATCTCAGAACAACTCCTGACATCAGAGAGATCAGAAGATGAAGCCAAGTCAAGATCTACAACTGCTCAAATTTTGATATGAATACAGACTGAAGTTGTTATCGGAAGTTAAAGTTGGTAAAGCTTTAAGGACTGTAAGTTGTAATTATCTAGTCAAATTCTCATGCATTTGTACTTAATGTTTTTGACATCATCAAATATCTGTTAACTTGTATATTATGCTAATTTACAAGTTGGGGGAGATTGTTAGATATATTTGATAATGTCATGACTAATGTGATTTATGTTTAGTTTACAGATCTTACTTAAACAGGACAAATCAGTACTTAACTAAAATCAGCACTTATACTGAAGTCAGAACTTAAGTCGTCAGTACTTAAGGTTCAGGAGATATTTATCAGAAGATAATATCAGGAGTTGAAGGAAATATTCAGATAATAAGGAAGGCAGCTGATTTACAGGAAGAGAAGATCGAGACAAACATAAGAAGAGATATGCATGAAGAAGGAATTCTATGAAGAATAGAATACTTGGAAGAAAAGATATCTGATTGATATATTTTAGGAAGCAGAATTATATTCCATATCAATTAGCGATTATCTTGTAACTGTGTAGTATATAAACACAGACATAGGGTTTACACTATATGTGTTATCATTAATCGAGAAGATTATTCATTGTAACCCTAGCAGCTCTCGTGATATTTGTTCATCACTGAGAGAGGACAGTTCCATACTGTAACAGAGTTTATTGTTTTGAATAAAGTTTGTTTTCTGTTACTTGAGTTATTAAAGTTCGATTTGATTGTACTATACACTGTATTCACCCCCCTCTACAGTGTGTGTGACCTAACAAGGCTTATCAGCACTTAGTAGATCCACCAGATTTACTAACATCAGAACTTAACAGATAAGAAGCATTATTCTAGTTTTTGACTTAGTAATAAGATACACAAAGTAAACTTAACTAAGCTCAATATAAGAATTTGCTTGTGTTAAAAGATTTCCACATAAACAATTACTTCAAATATGGGATCTTTAGTATATTAAAGACTACTAGGTTAGCATCTAGCACAGTTATCCTCATTGGATTGAATAGTCACAGAAACATTCATATCACTATCAGAGTTTAGAAATTCACATCAGACAACAATCAACACTTAAGCAATTTTCAATTTAAGCACAGAATACACAAAGATAGTAATATCTGTAAATACTGATCATAAAGTCTGATGTATCAAAACATAAACTAAGCAGATTTAGAGAAAGAACCTGAAACCATTCCAAGTTCATTTACCAATCTTGTAAAAATAGCTTCACACAGTGGTTTTGTGAAGATATCTGCTAGTTGTTGATCTGTTGGAACAAAATGCAATTCCACTGTACCTTCATCCACATGTCCCCGTATGAAGTGGTACCTAATGCTGATGTGCTTTGTCATAAAGTGTTGAACTGGATTACCTGTCATAGCAATAGCACTTTGATTATCACAGTAAATAGGGATTTTAGAAAATTCTAACCCATAATCCAGTAATCGATTCTTCATCCAAAGAATCTGTGCACAACAGCTTCCTGCAGCAATGTATTCTGCTTCTACAGTTGATGTGGAAATTGACTTCTATTTCTTGCTAAACCAAGAAACCAATCTGCCTCCAAGAAATTGACAGCTTCCACTTGTGCTTTTCCTGTCAATTTTGCATCTTGTAAAATCTGCATCTGAGTAACCTATTAGCTTAAAGTCTGATTCTCTAAGATACCACAATCCCAGATCAGATGTACCCTTAAGGTACTTGAAAATTCTTTTCACAGCTGTTAAGTGAGGTTCTCTTGGATCTGCTTGAAATCTTGCACAAAGACAGGTAGCATACATGATATCAGGTCTACATGCAGTTAGATAGAGTAGTAAACCAATCATACCTCTGTAATCAGTAATATCTACTGATTTACCAGTATCCTTATCCAACTTTGTTGTAGTGCCCATAGGAGTGGATGCACTTGAACAATCTTGCATTCCAAATTTCTTCAACAAATTTCTGGTGTACTTAGATTTACAAATAAAAGTTACTTCTTCATTCTGCTTGACTTGAAGGCCCAGAAAATAGTTAAGTTCTCCCATCATACTCATTTGATATCTTGACTGCATCAGCTTGGCAAACTTCTTACAAAGTCTGTCATATGTAGAACCAAAAATGATATCATCAACATATATTTGCACCAAAAGTAAGTCCTTTCCATGATTGAGGTAAAATAGTATTTTTTTTCAATAGTCCCTCTGTTAAATCCACTTTCCAGAAGAAACTGATCTAATGTCTCATACCATGCTCTTGGAACTTGCTTAAGGCCATAAAGTGCTTTATCAAGCCTGTAGACATGATTGGGAAATTTGGGATCTACAAAGCCTGGAGGTTGTTCAACATATACTTCCTCTTCCAATTCTCCATTAAGAAAAACACTTTTCACATCCATTTGAAAGAATTTAAATTTCTTGTGAGCAGCATAAGACAAAAATATCCTTATGGCTTCCAATCTAGCAACTGGTGCAAATATTTCATCATAATCAATTCCCTCCTGTTGAGAGTATCCTTTGGCAACCAGCGTTGCTTTATTCCTTGTTATTATGCCATCACTATCAGTTTTGTTTCTGAACACCCACTTTGTACCAACAACAGACCTGTTCTTTGGTCTTGGCACTAGGGTCCAGACTTTATTTCTTTTAAATTTATTTAACTCTTCTTGCATTGCTTGCACCCAATCAGCATCTTAAAGAGCTTCTTCCACTTTCTTTGGTTCAGTCTGAGAAAGAAAAGAATGATAGAGACATTCATTTGATGTAGTTGTTCTAGTTCTGACACCTACATCAGGATTTCCAATAATTAAGTCAGGTGTATGTGCTTGAGTCCACTTCCTTGCAGGTGGAAGGTTCTCTCTAGAACTGGATGCTCCCCCATTATCCATGCTGTCTCCATCAACATTTTCTGATGCTCCCCCTGAAATTATGTTCTCTGAGTTGGATCCTTCAGAATTTGAGTTTCCAGAAATATCTGAACATGAGTTTCCAGAATTATCATAACTTGGCCCATCAAAACTTGATGAATTAGAACTTGAAGAGCCTGTTGTAGATTCTGATGCTTCTTGATATGTGGTTGGATCTTCGGTATACTCCCCCTGCACAGGTGTATCTTCCTTAGGCATAGTCACCACAGGTTCAATGACATCAGAGTTTAATCCATCAGAGTTTGCAGTATCAGGATTTAGACTGTTAGGATTTACAGAATCAGAATTTAAAACTTCATTTTCGAATCTCAGCTGACCATGATCATTGAAATCTTCAAGTCCAGTTATCTTCTTATCATCAAAAGAGACATTGATAGATTCCATGACAACCCTTGTTCTTAAATTGTAGACTCAGAAGGCTTTTGTAGAAAGTGGATATCCAACAAAAATTCCTTCATCAGCTTTTAGATCAAATTTGGATAGCTGTTCAGGATGAGTCTTAAGAACAAAACACTTGCATCCAAATACATGAAAATACTTCAGATTTGGCTTCTTTTTCTTCACCATCTCATATGGTGTTTTTCCATGCTTGTTGATAAGTGTTGCATTCTGAGTAAAACAAGCAGTCTGCACAGCTTCAGCCCAAAAGTAGGTTGGTAACTTTGCTTCATCAAGCATAGTTCGTGCAACTTCAATAAGAGTTCTATTATTTCTTTCAACAACTCCATTTTGCTGTGGAGTTCCATGAGCAGAAAATTCCTGCTTTATTCCATGGTTTTTGCAGAACTCTTCCATGATCAAATTCTTGAATTCAGTGCCATTATCACTTCTTATGATCTTCACAGAATCTTTGACTAATTTATCCAGTTGTTTGACATGATCAATCAAGATAGATGCAGTTTCACTTTTTGTGTGCAAGAAATACACCCATGTGTATCTGGTGAACTCATCCACTATGATCATTGCATATTACTTTTTTGCAATAGACATGACATTAACTGGACCAAATAGATCAACAAGTAGTAGGTGATAAGGCTCAAGAATTGATGATTCAGTCTTGCTCTTGAATGAAGATTTTCTTTGTTTTGCCTTCTGACATGAATCACAAAGGCCATCAGGAGCAAATACTGATTTTTGCAGTCCTCTCACAAGGTCTTTCTTGACTAGTTCATTTATGTCACACCCCCAACTTAAATAGCAAAATAAATATAGCTATTACATCATTTTAATGAAGAATACACAACCAAATCCAAGATCTTACAGTTTAGGGTTTGGAACAGCCCAACACTACCAACTATTACATTTGATTACAAATACCGAGTCCTCACACAACTATTATTACTTATTCTACCTGAGCTCGAACATAAGCATCAGCATTACAGGTCTTACGGGCAGTCTGCTTGAATCTAACCATAGCTGTTAGCTGTAATATCAGGGTAAAGCAAGGAGTGAGCCAAATGCTCAACAAGTGCTAACAGTACGACACAAAACATAAATTGAGATATACTTTTAAGAATGACAATGGAAAGACATAACTAATGATAACGAGAGATAAGACTATGTGAGATGGCATCATTTTGCTTGTATCAAAACAATTTTAAAATCATGTCTTAATTAAAATCATTTTATGACGCTACGGATTACAGCCGGTGATCAGCCGCGAAGTAATCCCGAACCTCGATGGGTTCTAAAACATTAATGGGAATCCCTAGGCAACTTTTAAGCCTAATATAAGTGTGGAAAGGACTCGCGTCTCAGTCCAGATCCACCATTCCAAGAAAACATTTATCCCCCTTTGGGACTGAAAAACCCACATTTTTATTTATTTCAAAAACTGATGCCGAATTATGACAAAATCTCTTTTAATAGTAAACATTTTTATTAAAGAATTATAGATCAACTCGAAACACGGGAAACAAGGTACTGAATATCAGAGCCATGATTCACAAAACTATTCTCTATTTAAGTAATTGAATGGTTTTCATATATCAAAGATTGGACAAGAGGATTTAGTGAGGCTAATGGATAATATGAAGGGTAATGCCAATTTGGGCTCAAAGCAATGGTTTCTCATCAAGGTTCGAGTGCTGGATCATCAAGAATGTAAGCTTTATGAATACTAAGGGTGTTAAGGTATGAAGAAATGATTTTTAACTCAGGACATATCAGAATTGTCAAGCTTTAGGATAAGAAAGAGGGTATCAATCAATGAGGAATCAAGCTGGTAAGTATCTGACTATCAGAATTCAAAGTAAGGTTCTATAGGGGTTCAAGTATCAGGATGAGATATTAATACTTAGGAAACATCAACATGTTAATCAAGAGGATCCATCAAGTAATATATCAACTCTTCATTTTATCATGGCATTAAACTATCATGAAAGACTTTTGAACTACTTGCAATACGTACTCGAGGGTTCATGGCATCTCTATGAAACTCAAGGATAAACAAAAGATACGCTTGATTTAAATATATCAAAATGACTCAGGATAATTGCATCGATATATATATGAACTGATTATAGTAAATACGAAGGTCAAGTTGAATCACTTGCCTTGAGATAGGCTGGTCTGGTCTGACTGGTAAGAGCAACTGGAGCTTCACTCGACTTTTATGGCAAGTTTTCCCTCATCTCGAGATCCTACATAAATAATAATAATCCTCATTATAATATATTCTCACCAACTTAACCTATTTACAACTCGAAATTAAACACGGATGGCACTTAGGCCTATATGCACTTAATTTATATTCTCCTTTAAATTATAATTGCACACACATAGCCACATATTCACATATCATATATTAACACCAAATAACACCATATATACCATAATGCAACACTAGGCTTGGATGACCTCGACTCACAACTTAAGTCACTTGGTCGCTAAACTAGACAAGGTCTTCTAATTTTGGCTTCCTAACTCGATGTGCCTTTCTTAAATTATCCAAAACCTATTGACCCTCACTTGTGCCTTTTGCTCTACTGACCTTATACTATCTTACAACTATGGTGGTCGACCTAATACTCACTTCTAAGTGTTCTAAAACTATGTGATAAGTGATAGTGCTCACTGGTGCAAATTTTAGAATGACAACTATGGTTTCTTGAGTACATTAGACACTCTTAAACTACAAGTTTTCCTTCAAAACTTTTACACAAAACTCTTCTGACCTAAGGGCATTTCACAAACTTGATGTGGCTCAGAGGCCTGGCTTGGGCCTTCTTGGGCCTAAGCTAAAAGTCCAAGGTTCCCCTGTTTTTCTGGGCAGAAAATGCCCTGACTTGAATTAACTTGTGACACATGGTTCTAGCTCATATCCTATGAACTATGGTTGGAAAAACTTCTCTGACATACCCTCTAACTAAGGCCCAATTGGGCCTAATGAGGGCCTACCCATGACATGGTCAAATCTCCCTATTTCTAAGTTGCAACAAAACTGTCCCCTGCTGGACAGATTTTGTGATTCTACTTGTGCACCTAACCAAATGACATGCAAACCTCCAAACAACTCCTAAAACTTTTTATATACTCCCAATACTAACTTCTTGTAGCTTGGGCCTCAAAGTGCACACCAATGACATGGTCAAAACTCACTCTAAACCTCAGGGTGCTATACTGATTTTTTTCTGCAGAAACTATAACTCTCATTTTCGAAGGTTTTGACTTGACAAACTCAACTAACAACAACTCAATACTTAAACCAAGACTTATACATGGTGATCTACTGAAATAACTCCCTTATTCTCAAAATAAACTTGGGTGAGATCATCCATGCCCAAAAACATGCAACCAAATATATAACATGCAACTCATGGAAAGCACATAACAAGATTTCGGCTAGGCATAAAGTTTTAAATGCTTGCAAAATTGACTTGCACCTAATACTCATCCTTAATAATCATGAAATATAACTTCTTTTAAGTATTAATAAGAAATTTATCATGAAAACAATCTATTTTAAGCACACATATTTCAAATTTATTGATTTTTAAACATAACTACATGATTTCGAAAAGAGTAGCATGCAAAACATGGTTGATCATCATTTTAATGTCTTAAAACTAACATGCATGGCCAAATATAAATATATAATAAAATTTCAGTAGCATGCAAAGGAGTTTAAAGCATGATATCTCCATAAAATACTTAGTTAGCACATATACATAATATATCTCATAGAGAGCTCTTGAATTCACAAGAATCAAGAGTTTCTCTTTGGAGATCACATAAGAACTACACATGCATCCATGGAACTTCAACTTCCAAGTCACAAAACACTTGGAAAGTATATAAGATGAATGTAGGTAAAAGATTTACACTTGGGAAGATGAAGAATGAATTGAAAAATGGAAGGGGGTGGGAAATTGGCCTTCGGCCGAGAGCAATGTGGGAGGGGGAAAAGGAGAGAAATTTGTGGTGTGTTGGAGTGTGGAATGAGAATGACTTCTCCCACTTTGATTTCTTTGTTTTATGCTATTTGGTTTACAAATGATGAGTGGAAGTGAGAACTTACAAAAATGTCCATTGGTTAAAGTTAGGCCATTATGCATGCAAGGCTAAGGTAGTAATTTGGTAATAATCAAATGAGTTAGTGGGGTTGGAAAAGTCTTGTTTGCCCTTTGAGAGAATAGAAGGGTGATTTGCATGCATGGTCTCTTATGTAATTTGATAAATATGACCACTAAAATTTATAATGATTTATTTTTATAAAATAAAATACAAGTTCAAAAATTATAAAATTTATATCATAAAATAACTTGGATTTTTAGAGACTTTATAAAATCATTTTCAAAATTTGTGAACAAAATACCTTTTAAAAGAAAAATTTTCCAAAGCTTAGAATATTCCTTATAAATCAAAAATAAAGAAATTAAATAAACTCTTGCTTTGAAAAATCATATACTACACAAAGCAAATTTATAATGCAGAAACTTTCACTCACACTAGCGTATAATCATTGAATATATTTTCATTTGACTTTAATATTATACCCAATCCACAAATAATATTACATAAAATGCCGGTCGTAACATCCTCTCCCCCTTAAGGGATTCTGTCCCCAGAATCTAAGAGAAAAGATGAGGATGCTGGGAACGCATATCAGACTCTAACTCCCAAGTCGACTCTTCGACCTTAGGGTTCCTCCAAAGTACTTTTACTAACTTTACTGACTTATTTCTAAGACTCTTTACTTGCCAGTCGAGTATTTTAACCGGTTGCTCCACAAATGACAGGTCTGCCTGAATTTCTACAGGTTCATATTCTATCACATGGCTAGTGTCAGGATTGTACTTCTTAATCAACGACACATGGAACACATTATGCACATGCCGATACTGAGGTGGTAAGGCCAACTCGTAGGCCACCTTTCCCACTTGACTCAAAATCTCAAAAGGACCTATGTATCTAGGTGCTAACTTCCCTTTCTTGCTAAATCTTATCAACCCTTTTCTAGGTGACACCTTCAGCAACACAGCTTCGCCAATTTGGAATTGAACGTCCTTACGCGCTGGATCCGCATACTTCCTCTGTCTATCCTGAGCAGCAAGCAACCTTTTCTGAATTAACTTGACCGAGTCATGTAACTGTTGTACCAAATCCGAGCCGAGAATTCTTCATTCTCCTACTTCATCCCAACTTGTTGGTGATCTACACTTTCGCCCGTACAAAGCTTCGTATGGTGGCATGCCGATACTGGAATGATAGCTGTTGTTGTAAGAGAATTCAATCAACGACAAATGGTCGTCCCAACTTCCTGCAAAATCGATTGCAAAACTGCGCAACATATCTTCAATTGTTTGAATTGTCCTTTCACTCTGGCCATCAGTCTGCGGGTGGTACGCCGTGCTCATATTCAATTTTGTGCCAAGACATTCCTGAAATTGCTTCCAGAATCTTGAGTTAAATCGGGGATCTCTGTCTGAAACTATTGATACGGGTACTCCATGCCTTAGTACGATTTCGCACACATACAGATGAACTAACTTGTCCAGTGACGACTTCTCATTTATTGGAAGGAAATGCGCCGACTGTGTAAGACGATCAATTATAACCCATATTGCGTCATGCCCGGATTTCGTTCGCGGTAGTCCTACTATAAAGTCCATAGCGATATTTTCCCATTTCTATTCTGGAATCTTCAGGGGTTGAATTAATCCGCTTGGTCGTTGATGTTCTGCCTTTACTTTCTGACAAGTATAGCACTTCGCAACCCATTCTGCCACGTCTCGCTTCATATTTGGCCACCAAAAGTTCTTCTTTAAGTCTCGATACATCTTGGTGCTTCCCGGGTGGATTGAAAATTTCGAATTGTGGGCTTCATGGAGGATCTCATTCTTTAATTCAGGTACATGGGGAATCCATATTCTGGATGAAAACCTTAGTATCCCTTGCTCATCCCTTTGAGTATTAATCTCCTCTCCAGATAACTAATTCTTCTCTTTTTCTATTACTTCCTCTTGACACTTCTTTATTTTTCCACTAGTGTTGGCTGAAAGGTCATTGCACGATAAACTTCCTCGACTTTTCCATAAGCACAAAGTTCCAATTCCAATTTTTCGATTTCTTCAGATAACTCTTTTGATGTTATCATCATATTCAATCTCTCCTTCCTACTCAGAGCATCGGCCACTACGTTCGCCTTTCCAGGATGGTAATTTATCGAGCAGTCATAGTCCTTGATCAATTCCAGCCATCTCCTCTGCCTCATATTGAGCTCTTTCTGAGTAAAAATGTACTTTAAACTCTTGTGATCCGTGTAGATTTCACACTTCTCTCCATAGAGGTAATGTCTCCAGATCTTGAGTGCGAACACTATGGCGGCTAGTTCCAAGTCATGCGTCGGGTACTTTAACTCATGCGGCTTCAACTGTCTTGACGCATATGCAATCACTTTACTGTGTTGCATCAACACACAACCCAAACCCTTATGTGAAGCGTCGCTGAATATTACAAAATTCCCTTGATCATCTGGAAGTACCAACACCGGAGCTGTTACCAACTTCTGCTTTAACTCTTGAAAGCTATCTTCACATTCTGCACTCCATTCAAACTTTTGATTCTTTCTGGTTAACTTGGTCAATGGCGTGGCGATCTTCGAGAAATCCTTGACGAATCTTCTATAGTATCCGACCAATCCTAGAAAACTTCGCACTTCCGTAGGATTCTTTGGCCTCTCTCAACTCATAACTGCCTCAATCTTTGCCGGATCCACTTTAACTCCCTCATTTCCAATAACATGCCCCAAAAATTGAACTTCCTTTAACCAAAACTCACATTTGGTGAACTTGGCATACAACTTCTCTTGTCGGAGTATCTCCAATGCTATCCAGAGGTGCTTCTTATGTTCTTCTTCCGACTTAGAATAAATAAGGATGTCATCAATAAATACCACGACAAATTTGTCCAAATACTTCTTAAATACTCGATTCATCAGATCCATAAATGCGGCCGGAGCGTTGGTCAATCCAAACGGCATTACTAGGAATTCATAATGCCCATATCTGGTCCTGAATGCGGTTTTAGGAATATCTTCTTCTTTGATCTTTAATTGATGGTATCCCGATCTCAAATCAATCTTCGAAAAGCATTTTGCTCCCTTCAACTGATCAAAAAGGTCATCTATCCTTGGTAGCGGGTAGCGGTTCTTGATCATCACCTTATTCAACTCCCGATAATCTATGCATAGACGCATACTCCCATCTTTCTTCTTTACAAACAGAACAGGTGCTCCCCATGGCGACGTACTTGGTCGTATCACTCCTTTATCCAATAATTCTTGTAGCTGGCTCGCCAACTCTTTCATTTCTGCTGGTGTCATCCTATATGGGGCCTTTGAAACTGGTTTCGTGCCTGGAGCAAGGTTGATCTCAAACTCAATTTGTCGATCTGGTGGTAAGCCTGGTAGTTCGTCGGGAAACACATCGGGGAACTCACTAACTAAAGGAATATCTTCCATGCTGAGGCTGCCTCTCTCTGAATCCACTACATATGCTAGGAACGACTCACAACCTTTTCTAAGCAACTTCTTAGCCTGAACGATTGTAAGAAATAGTTGCTCTTGCCTCTGCCCCTTAAATACTACCTTCTCTCCACTCTTCGTCTTTAAATACACTCTCTTGGTCTTACAATTAATCTGAGCGCTATTCTCTCCTAACCAATCCATTCCTAAAATTATGTCAAACTCTCCCAACTTGAAGAGTATCAAGTCGGCTGAAAACTTATATCCCGAAATATCGATCTCACACTTTGGACAAAATTGATTCACAGGAATCTTCTCTTGGTTCGCAATTACCACATTTACTACCTCACTCATAACCATTTTCTCACATTGAAGCTTATCAACAAAAGATTCTGATATGAAAGATCTTGTTGCTCCCGAATCAATCAATACTTTAGCTTTGACATTATTGAGTAAAAGTGTACCTGCTATCACCTCAGAATTCTGAACAACATCCTTCATCTTCAAATCAAATGTCCTTGCTGTTGCTTGCGGGGTTGGTGCGGGTGGTGGAGGTAATGCCAATACCTCAGCTGGCACGCTTACACTTGTACTTGCCACGTTCATCAGAGCTTTGACTGGTCCTGTTGCCTTACACTCCCTAGCCATGTGTCCAGTCTTCCCACACTTATAGCACGTAACTCCTGGCTTTGGCATCTTGCACTCATTTGCCAAATGTCCCTTCTGATTGCACCTATAACAGGTCATCCTCAGCTTATTGCATACTCCGGGGTGCCTTCTTCCACAGTGCTTGTATTCCGGTCTCTGGAACCTGTTTTCTCCAACTTGTCCTTGACTTGCCTGGTTGTTCCCTTTTGATTCTTGCCTTTTGCCCAAATTTCCCTTCTTTTGAAAATTTCTGCCCTTCTGAAAACCAATCCTCTTTACATTCCGATCTTGCGAACTTCCAGCTTCAGACTTTTCTCCATAAAATGGAACCTTCCTCTTCTTGTTATCCCTCTCTTTCCTTGACTGCATCCCATTATTCTCAATCAGAGCAGCTTTCTGTACTACTCCCGCATAAGTTTCAAGCTCAAACATAGCCACCCTATCTCTGATCCAAGGCTCTAATCCTTGCTGAAATTTCTTTGCTTTTTCCTCCTCAGTGCTGGTATACTTTGTCACAAACCTTGACAACTCAGTGAACTTCTTCTCATACTCCAATACAGTCATGTTCCCTTGCTTCAACTCAAGAAATTTTAGCTCCATCTGATTCTGCATGTACTTAGGGTAATACTTGTCCATAAATAACTTTTTAAATCTCTCCCAAGAAACCTGCTGAGTGACTTCCATAGCCTTTACTGATTCCCACCAATAGATAACTTATCCCTTCAAGAAGTATGTAGCATACGGCATCTTCTGATCGTCTCCTAACTGTACCAACTCAAAAGCCCTTTCCATCTCCTTGATCCATGTGTTAGCTATCACTGGATCAGTGGTATCATGAAACACAGGTGGATTCACATTCTGAAAAGCCTTGAAAGTGACAATTTGTCTAGGTGGTACTGGTGGTTCAGGTGGTTGGTGTGGCTCACGGTTATCTTGGTTTTCAATTCGTTGTTGAACAGTTAGTTGTTGTTGAGCTATAGCATTGGTTTGCTGTTGCAAGGTTTCCAGTAGTCGAAGAATATTTGGGTCTGTGGTGAAGGTGGTTGTTGGGTTCTTCTTTTTGGGAGGCATGATCCTGAAATAAGAGTTGTGTCAAAACAGATATGAATGATAAAATGATTCGAGGGTATCGCATGGCATTCTCATTTTCATATGGGGTCAAGTTTCCAAATTAAGCAGATATGATGATAAAACATAAAATAACAGTTGAGAGCAAATGGAACAATAGCACATAATTATTGAAATTTTAAAGGTCACAGTACATAGGATTGGGACATAGTCTGATTCTAGGAATAACAGGCTTATTTAAAGGAAAAACGGAAACAACTGGGGATTCCATAGAGTCTGATAGTACAACAACATGAAAGGTAAATGGAAAGAACTAAGGCTCCACTCCATTTGAACGGGGCTTGGTAGTCTTTTCCTCTCGAAGCGTCTTCACAATGCTCTGGAACTCATCCGCCACCATCTGAATGACATACTGGCTGGTACGGTCCCGGTGCGCTGGCATCTCCTCAAGCTTAGTGTTGACGTACTGAACCAAGGTCTCAAGTCTCGCAGTCATCTGCTCCTTGGGCTTCCCTTCGTAGTTTCGGCTGTCCGGATACACGTTCTTCAGTCGGTCTATCAGTCGGTCGTACTTGCCCTGAAGCATGTCGAACTCGCGCCTCAACTCAGCATACACGGAGAAAGCAATAGTGTCGTCCGACCCAGAGGATGACGAGGAATGCGCCCTTTGCTGACAACCAATAAGAGGAGTATTAATAATAATTTACTTAACCTACTCTCTCGCATAATATCTATAACCTACACACAAATCCTATAACCTATTTGGGCTGTCCAGGGACTCTAAACCGTAGCTCTGATACCAAAACCTGTCACACCCCCAACTTAAATAGCAAAATAAATATAGCTATTACATCATTTTAATGAAGAATACACAACCAAATCCAAGATCTTACAGTTTAGGGTTTGGAACAGCCCAACACTACCAACTATTACATCTGATTACAAATACCGAGTCCTCACACAACTATTATTACTTATTCTACCTGAGCTCGAACATAAGCATCAGCATTACAGGTCTTACGGGCAGTCTGCTTGAATCTAACCATAGCTGCTAGCTGTAATATCAGGGTAAAGCAAGGAGTGAGCCAAATGCTCAACAAGTGCTAACAGTACGACACAAAACATAAATTGAGATATACTTTTAAGAATGACAATGGAAAGACATAACTAATGATAACGAGAGATAAGACTATGTGAGATGGCATCATTTTGCTTACATCAAAACAATTTTAAAATCATGTCTTATTCAAAATCATTTTATGACGCTACGGATTACAGCCGGTGATCAGCCGCGAAGTAATCCCGAACCTCGCTGGGTTCTAAAACATTAATGGGAATCCCTAGGCAACTTTTAAGCCTAATATAAGTATGGAAAGGACTCGCGTCTCAGTCCAGATCCACCATTCCAAGAAAACATTTATCCCCCTTTGGGACTGAAAAACCCACATTTTTATTTATTTCAAAAACTGATGCCGAATTATGATAAAATCTCTTTCAACAGTAAACATTTTTATTAAGGAATTATAGATCAACTCGAAACACGGGAAACAAGGTACTGAATATCAGAGCCATGATTCACAAAACTATTCTCTATTCAAGTAATTGAATGGTTTTCATATATCAAAGATTGGACAAGAGGATTTAGTGAGGCTAATGGATAATATGAAGGGTAATGCCAATTTGGGCTCAAAGCAATGGTTTCTCATCAAGGTTCGAGTGCTGGATCATCAAGAATGTAAGCTTTATGAATACTAAGGGTGTTAAGGTATGAAGAAATGATTTTTAACTCAGGACATATCAGAATTGTCAAGCTTTAGGATAAGAAAGAGGGTATCAATCAATGAGGAATCAAGCTGGTAAGTATCTGACTATCAGAATTCAAAGTAAGGTTCTATAGGGGTTCAAGTATCAGGATGAGATATTAATACTTAGGAAACATCAACATGTTAATCAAGAGGATCCATCAAGTAATATATCAACTCTTCATTTTATCATGGCATTAAACTATCATGAAAGACTTTTGAACTACTTGCAATACGTACTCGAGGGTTCATGGCATCTCTATGAAACTCAAGGATAAACAAAAGATACGCTTGATTTATTTATATCAAAATGACTCAGGATAATTGCATCGATGTATATATGAACTGATTATAGTAAATACGAAGGTCAAGTTGAATCACTTGCCTTGAGATAGGCTGGTCTGGTCTGACTGGTAAGAGCAACTGGAGCTTCACTCGACTTTTATGGCAAGTTTTCCCTCGTCTCGAGATCCTACATAAATAATAATAATCATCATTATAATATATTCTCACCAACTTAACCTATTTACAACTCGAAATTAAACACGGATGGCACTTAGGCCTATATGCACTTAATTTATATTCTCCTTTAAATTATAATTGCACACACATAGCCACATATTCACATATCATATATTAACACCAAATAACACCATATATACCATAATGCAACACTAGGCTTGGATGACCTCGACTCACAACTTAAGTCACTTGGTCGCTAAACTAGACAAGGTCTTCTAATTTTGGCTTCCTAACTCGATGTGCCTTTCCTAAATTATCCAAAACCTATTGACCCTCACTTGTGCCTTTTTCTCTACTGACCTTATACTATCTTACAGCTATGGTGGTCGACCTAATACTCACTTCTAAGTGTTCTAAAACTATGTGATAAGTGATAGTGCTCACTGGTGCAAATTTCAGAATAACAACTATGGTTTCTTGAGTACATTAGACACTCTTAAACTACAAGTTTTCCTTCAAAACTTTTACACAAAACTCTCCTGACCTAAGGGCATCTCACAAACTTGATGTGGCTCAAGGGCCTGGCTTGGGCCTTCTTGGGCCTAAGCTAAAAGTCCAAGGTTCCCCTGTTTTTCTGGGCAGAAAATGTCCTGACTTGAATTAACTTGTGACACATGGTTCTAGCTCATATCCTATGAACTATGGTTGGAAAAACTTCTCTGACATACCCTCTAACTAAGGCCCAATTGGGCCTAATGAGGGCCTACCCATGACATGGTCATATCTCCCTATTTCTAAGTTGTAACAAAACTGTCCCCTGCTGGACAGATTTTATGATTCTACTTGTGCACCTAACCAAATGACATGCAAACCTCCAAACAACTCCTAAAACCTTTTATATACTCCCAATACTAACTTCTGGTAGCTTGGGCCTCAAAGTGCACACCAATGACATGGTCAAAACTCACTCTAAACCTCAGGGTGCTATACTGATTTTTTTCTGCAGAAACTATAACTCTCATTTTCGAAGGTTTTGACTTGACAAACTCAACTAACAACAACTCAATACTTAAACCAAGACTTATACATGGTGATCTACTGAAATAACTCCCTTATTCTCAAAATAAACTTGGGTGAGATCATCCATGCCCAAAAACATGCAACCAAATATATAACATGCAACTCATGGAAAGCACATAACAAGATTTCGGCTAGGCATAAAGTTTTAAATGCTTGCAAAATTGACTTGCACCTAATACTCATCCTTAATAATCATGAAATATAACTTCTTTTAAGTATTAATAAGAAATTTATCATGAAAACAATCTATTTTAAGCACACATATTTCGAATTTATAGATTTTTAAACATAACTACATGATTTCGAAAAGAGTAGCATGCAAAACATGGTTGATCATCATTTTAATGTCTTAAAACTAACATGCATGGCCAAATATAAATATATAATGAAATTTCAGTAGCATGCAAAGGATTTTAAAGCATGATATCTCCATAAAATACTTAGTTAGCACATATACATAATATATCTCATAGAGAGCTCTTGAATTCACAAGAATCAAGAGTTTCTCTTTGGAGATCACATAAGAACTACACATGCATCCATGGAACTTCAACTTCCAAGTCACAAAACACTTGGAAAGTATATAAGATGAATGTAGGTAAAAGATTTACACTTGGGAAGATGAAGAATGAATTGAAAAATGGAAGGGGGGTGGGAAATTGGCCTTCGGCCGAGAGCAATGTGGGAGGGGGAAAAGGAGAGAAATTTGTGGTGTGTTGGAGTGTGGAATGAGAATGACTTCTCCCACTTTGATTTCTTTGTTTTATGCTATTTGGTTTACAAATGATGAGTGGAAGTGAGAACTTACAAAAATTTCCCATGGTTAAAGTTAGGCCATTTTGCATGCAAGGCTAAGGTAGTAATTTGGTAATAATCAAATGAGTTAGTGGGGTTGGAAAAGTCTTGTTTGCCCTTTGAGAGAATAGAAGGGTGATTTGCATGCATGGTCTCTTATGTAATTTGATAAATATGACCACTAAAATTTATAATGATTTATTTTTATAAAATAAAATACCAGTTCAAAAATTATAAAATTTATATCATAAAATAACTTGGATTTTTAGAGACTTTATAAAATCATTTTCAAAATTTGTGAACAAAATACCTTTTAAAAGAAAAATTTTCCAAAGCTTAGAATATTCCTTATAAATCAAAAATAAAGAAATTAAATAAACTCTTGCTTTGAAAAATCATATACTACATAAAGCAAATTTATAATGCAGAAACTTTCACTCACACTAGCGTACAATCATTGAATATATTTTCATTTGACTTTAATATTATACCCAATCCACAAATAATATTACATAAAATTCCGGTCGTAACAATTTATATTGTTAAAATTTAAATGAGAGAGTTTCTTGTGTCAATCCCAACTTTCTTCAATTGATGCTCTACTCAACAGACAGATTGCAGAACCATCGGTACTTGTTGAAAGCTTGGCTTCATAAATGTTACCATGCCTGTATCCTTTCAAAACAACTTTGCCTGTAGATTTGCTTACAACTTCACAGTGTTCTTCAAAGAAATCCACATGATAACCTCTGTCACAGATTTGACTCACACTCAGCAGATTGTGTTTAAGTCCTGAGATCGGAGCTACTTTTTCAATGATGATATTCCCAAGATTGATATTTCCATATCCCAGAGTTTTTCCAATGTTGCCATCTCCATAAGAAACACCTGGGCCAGCTTTCTCCACAAAGTCTGATAGCAGGGCTTTATTTCCAGTCATATGTCCTGAACATCCACTGTCCAGAACTAAGATGTTTTTCCTGTTGCCCTGCAATCACAAAGACCACTAATGATTAGTTTTAAGGACCCATACTTGCTTGGATCCTTTGGCCTTTTTAATTTTGTTAACATTTGCAGCAAATTTATCATCAGAGTTTATGTTACCAGTTTTCTTATCAGAATTTGCAATATCAGACTTTGCATCAGAACTTACACTAGAAGGAATAATGCTAACTTTCTTTACAGAAGGTTTTATTTGATAATAATCATAGTACAAACTATGATATTCCTTACAAGTATAAATGGAATGCCATAAACTACCACAATGAAAACAAGAATTTTGTGGCTTATATCTAACAGACTGACTCTTAACTCCTGACTTTGAATGTAAAGAGTTTATGTTCTTATTCTTCCTGCAAAAAGAAGCCAGATGGTTATAGTTTCCACAGTTGTGACATGTTTTTCTAGGAGCATTAGGAGCAGGCTTATAATTGTTTCTTTTGTTCACACCTTCCTTTCCATTCCTATTTTTCCTAGGCGGCTTTACCTTGTTTACATTCTTAACATCTTTCAGCTTATGTTTAAGCTGCTTCTTAGTCATTAAGCCTATGTTAACTTCAGTTGGCTTATCCTGTTTAGGTTTGTCAAAAGTTACTTTCTCCTTAACTTCTGATTACTCAATATCAGACTTTGCAGTTACAAACTTAACAGGATTTACCTTTGGTTTTTGTTTAACAACTATAGGCTCAGTTTCTACAGTTCCCTTATTGTTCTTATCATCTCCATAACCTAAGCCCTCTTTCCAGTTTCCACTACTAAGAATATCCTGAGTTGCTTTACCAGAGTTAGTCCAAGTCCTGATAATCTCTTTTTCCTTTTCTAACTCAGTTTTTAGAGATTCATTCATTTTTAGCACTTCATCCCTAACATAAAAGGCATCATCTCTATCTTTCTGAGTTTGATGGAACATGACTAACTCTTTTTCTAAATAATCATTCCTCTTTTTATAAGCAAGATTTTCAGAAGTTAATCTTTCACATGTTAAAGTTTGATCTTTATAACTAATTAACATGGTCTTAAGGTATCTTCTCAACTCAGTAATATCATCAGTATGAAAGGCATAAGTAGTTTGAGGTACCTTTAAGTCAGCAGTATCAGAACTGTTATTAGCATTTGCCATCAAGGCATAGTTTTCCTCATCCTCAGAATCTGAAGCATCTGACCAGCTTTTCTTCTTTGTGATAAGATCCTTGCCTTTGTCACTCTTCCCTTTTCTGCAATCAGGAGATATGTGGCCTTTCTCACCACAGTTGTAGTATTTAACATTTGAGTAATCTCCTCTGTCAGACTTTCCTCCTTTGTCTTCATATTTTCTGAAACCTTTCTTATCAGAACTTGCACCTTTCCTGGAAAACTTCTTTCCTCTCCTGAATTTCCTGTATGCAATCTTTGTGATTCCTTTCACCATAAGAGCACACAGTTTCATCATCTCTTCATCGGGGTCTATCTCAGGTATACTTTCAGTTTATGAGTCATCATCACTATTAGAACTTGATGACTCAGTATCAGACTTTGTGATGAGAGCTTTTCCCTTTCCTTTCTTTGAGGCAGCAACTTTGGGACTTTCCTCCTCAGCCACAAAGGCAATTGTCCTTGACTTTCTTCCATTCCTCTTGCTTCTTTGTTCCATCTCAAGTTCATGAGTCTTGAGCATCCCATAAATTTCATCAAGAGTTGTTTCATCAAGATTATATGTAAGGCATATGTCATAGCCTATTTGTTTATTCGAGGATTTAACTCAACTCAAATAAGAATGTAACAAGTAAATAGTGGATCTACCGTCAAAGAGATCTCACAAAGTAACATATGTCAGAGGATTCAGAAATAAGGTTCATCTACAGACTTGAGGAATTAATTCACTGGAAGAAGTTCAAGAAATTGATCAAGCCTCAGTGATATAAATCAAGGTTGTCGATTTAATCAAGTGACAGAGATCTCGTTAGGGTATCAGAGAATTACTGGGATTTAATTTGAAGAAAATCAAGTTATCAAAGTCAAGACATGAAGAAACGTCACGAAAGTTAGTCACTCATGAACCAGACAGTACATCGAGTGTCAATATTGAAGTGGTGGAATTGATTCATAATTGACAGTGATTTTCAGAAGATTTTCAGAAGAATGGTTGCTATTCAAGAGTAGTATTAATTCTCTATTAATTAATTAAGTCACATAATTTAATTAAGAAAATAAATTAAATCTGCAAAGATTAATTTATTGATTAATTGAATTAATTGATTAATTAATTCTGAATTAATATTAAGAATTTTCAGAATTATTATTGGATTAAAATCAGTTTTAACTCAGTAAGATAATTGAGATTGAACTAGCATGACAATCTGGATTGTCATACCGATTGTCATGCCAGGCCATTTTCAATAGTCTCACCGAAAGTTATACTGGAAGGAGATAGTCTTGCCAGTTCAGTTTGATAGTCTTGCTAGTTCAACAGATAGTCATACCGATTGTCATGCTAGTACAAGTGATTGTCATGCCGATTGTCATGCTAGTTCTAGTGGATTCTGTTGATTGATTTATTTAAAAAGACAGAAGCAGCAGAAGTCATTCATCATCAAAAAACACACTCAAGAACAGAAGCAGAAGCCGAGCACAATATTTCATTTTCATCTGCTAAATTCAAGATCACAATTTCTAGTAATTAAAGTTAAATCCAAACAACTAGAAATTATTCTCTTGTTCTTGTGTAATAACCCCAATTTTTGGAATTTTTGAAACACGGATGAATAGTAACTTTTGCTGATGATGCTGATTAAGGAAAATTATCAGACCACGCTATATAGGAGTACTGTTATGGAAATTCTAAGATCGTATTAGTATTCCATAAAGTAAATAAGTGTATGTAAAGATCGTCAGAATCCAAATTCGAACACTTTGATTTTTCCCGAAAATCCACCAGATACCGAAAGAATTGAGTATAAGGTAACATGATTAAAAGGATTAAATTCAAGGATTATAAGAGAGGATCATAAAAGGAATATAAAATATTGAGAAAGGTTTAGGGGAACCCAAGTAATAAAATCCCGGGTATGATCCCTCAAACGTTAAACGAGAACGAAAGTTAAGCGAACCGTATAACAGATCAACGGTCATTAGCCAAGTAATTAGGGGTTAATCAAAGAGGTTAATGGATGATGATGTCATCACACCAACAAGAGGAAGACAAGTGTAACAAGATGACATAAGCAGATGACATAAGCAGATGACATGAGCATGACAAAGTGGGAAGGATTGGTTGGTTGATTGTGAGCCACAAAATTTTTACCATGGTAACAATTTAATTAACAAACAAAAGGTAGCAACCAAGCCAAGGCAAAACAAATCACAAAAAACAAATTAGAAGTTGACTTTTGCTTTCCAAGAACAAAAGCTCTCGACCAAAACCAGAGCAGCAAATTCAAACTACCATATCTCCTTCAATACTCACTCAAATGTTGTGTTCTATAGCTCGTTGGAAAAGTATTGAGATGGCCTACAACTCTTGTTCACAAGTCTCGTCCAAATAAGCATGATAAGACCCTCATTTTTACGGTTCTTAAAATCGGATTTTAGAAACTTCAAAACCTAACTTTGTGTTCTTGATTTCTTTAGAAAGATCAAGCTTGTAGAAGGTTAGATTAAGGCTCCCTAAGGCTTCCTAGCAACTTAACACCTACCAAGGAAGGTATCAACTTCAAACCCTAGCTTTGATTTTATGATTTCATTAAGTTTTATTGAAGCATTGTTAGTATTAAGGCTTGATCTTTGATTATAAGTAGTTTTGGTGGATTTGTATTGGTTTTGAATATTGGGTCTTTGATTGGTTGGATAAATTGGTAAAACTTGGAGTTGGGGACAGAGTTTGTAGTATGATGGTTGAATATTGTTGTATTGGTGGTTGTGAGTGAATTGATGATAATTTAGAGTGTTAATTAAATTGGAAATCGCGTAAACATAAACGTCATAATGCCCGATTTTCCTTAACTGTTATGTTCTTAACTTTAGGACCTGTGAACTCACTAAAAGATTCTAACATTTGCCATGTTTAGATATTTCATGTTACCAGCTTCGTTTTGATATGTGGTTCGCTTGAATCCTATGTACGGTTTAGGAGAAACGACCGTTTTAAGTAACGGCATTTCGTGAACGAACCATTACCCCTCGCCTTACTTTGAAACCTTGGTTAAGGCCCTTAAATGACTAATTGGAGTATAAAATAAATTATGTAAAGTGGATTAGGCAGTTGGTAGAGCACTCGCGAAAGAATCGCCTTAAAATTCTTAATGGTTAATTTATTAAAAATGGTGGAGCCAAGGGTACTCGAACGACTTATGTAATTCGTTAAGCGTAGAAGTGACCATAAGCGAGCATAAGGGTTCAATTGGTTAAAGTCTAGTTTCTTAAGCGACCCTGGGTTAATTCCAAATTATGTTGTTGTTCATAGGTTATCGGACCCACTCTAAGCTTAAGTCTATCCGGGAACACTCAGGCAAGTTTTCTCCCCGTTATACTGTTGTTGTTATGTATATATGTATATGCATTATCTTGTGATAAGTGCATGATTGTTATTAGCAAATCTTGTGATATATTGGAGCATGCTGATATGGTATATATGCATGTCTGTTTCGTAATCTTGATATCTAATTGTTGATTCAATTGCTTATAAGTTGCATAATACCTATGCTAGAGATAAGCAGTAGTTGCGTATACCCTTAGTATAGGGGACCCACAGGTGAACATATTTTCTAAACCGGGAGACGATGTTCCCGAGTATATTATATATATATATATATAGTTTTCAAAACTATTATTCGAATAAGGTTTATTCGATAACTTTATTTCACTTAATGAATATTATTTTGAATATTCATTCGAGGACTTATGACTCCGCTTATTTTATTTAATGAATATTGTTTTGAATATTCATTCGAGGACTTATGACTCCGCTTATTTTATTAAATAATATTCTTTATTTTATTAAAGAATAATGTTTCGATAATCAAACTTATTTTCGATTATTTAAATAAAGATTGTACTTTCGTATAAGTATATCTTTGGTTATTTATTATTCATTTCAAGTATGAGTTTTAAAACTTCTACTTCAATTATTTTTATAAAGATTATTCTTTATGGGAATATTATTTAAATAATAATATTCAGATATTTTCTAATATATTGGGACTGATTTATTTTATTAAATCAGTATTACTCCAAATATTCTTAAAAATATTTTCTAGCCTTCAAAATGATTTTTAAAGGTTAGGGCGGATCTCAAAACTCATTTTTTTTATATTTAAGATCTTCCTTTCGAAGGGGATTTAAATACTCGCTCAAAACCTGAGGGATCCGGCTCTGTGGTGTATTTTATATTCGCAACAAGGTTGCTGTTTTGATAAAAGAGTTTTTGATTACTTACCCAACACTCAGGAAGTAAAATTCTTGGAACAAGTTAATCCATTAATAGGCACCGCCTCGGAAATATCGGTGAGTTTTCCTTTCCAACTAGATACGACTTCTTGGTGGAGCCGTATCAACAAGTTTCTACTTAGGGAAAGGGGGGACGAGCTTTACATTTCAGAGTCATGGATTTCATCTAAACTAGGAGTGGCGTAAGTGGTCGAGTGGCGCCGGCCCAGCCTTATTATATTGGCCCAAATGGCCTGGAAGTTCCGCTAAGACGGTCCATTCCTTAGGAGTCCAGGGTTCGGTTGACAAGTAAATCCGACTGTTCTCCTCTACATGTAGAAAATGGTGGGGTTGCACTACTGCGACTGATCATCGTGAGTGGTCTTCCTGGCGCGGCAAACTCCCGTAATGAGTTCATCATCCAATTGGATATTTCTGCAACACTACCCAGAGCAATTCGATAGAAAGGCTACGGTTGGGCGATTGTTGAGTGTTGGCAGGGTCGAGTTTTCAAAATGATGTTTTCATCAAACGAAGTATCTCGTAACTTCATTTCATTTTGAGGATATTTCAAAGATTGAATCTATTCAAGTCTTTTCTTGTAGTCTCATCTATTTGATGAAATTTTGAAACTGATGATACCTTGAACGGTGGTAGTTCAAGTAGTATCCGGAAAAGATATAAGTATATTGGAGTATCTTGTAACTTCATCTTTTCAACTTATATCTGGTTAATGATTATCTTATGCATGACAAAGATTTTCACAAAAATGTTGACACAAGGTTAGATATATGAGATCACCTTGCAACGATATTTTTATACAGTTATCAACTGGAACTCTGTGTATATTATGCATGGAAGAGGACTTCCAAGATTTTGAAAAGTATATATACATATATACTGAAAATTTTGCGACTTGATCGCGATAATATATCAAACTTGGTTCATTTTTTTACTTGACCAAGACTTTCATGAGTACCATGAGAATGCTCATATATTGTTAATCATTATACATATTATTTCGGTGAGCTTGTTGCTCACCATTGCTTTTTTCTTTCATCACACAACATCAGATAGACAAGATGAACAGGACCAAGCTCCCAATTCACGAGCGGATAGGAAACGTTCCGCAGTTTCCTATAGGCGTTGATGTCGCTGTAGCTGAGGTAGGAACTACCAATAGGCTAGGCTTTTAACTTTTGATGTACCAGACTTATGTATCTTTATCAATTGTAATAATGGCAAAGAAATGTAAATTTATTCATCAACCCTTTTAAGGTGTAATGGCATATAATTGTGGAATAAAATGACTCGTGTTATTTTTGGATATTCATCTCTGAGACTGTAACTTGTGGTGTGTGTGTTTATTGTGGGGTCACAGTACAGAGTAGTTGATTGTTTATTAAGATTGGGTGTTATTAAGGGAAATGGAACTCGTGACAACCCGGATCCCCGACCCCGGATTTGGGGGTGTTACAGAAATGGTATCAGAGCTAAGCGTTATAAACCTCAGAGATGATATGACGTTAAAATAATAAGTTCACTAAGATAATAAGAACTCTTGCCAAGTTCATAGTCGGACTACCTAACGTAGTACTGACAGTTAAAACCCTTATGGGAACCCTTATAAATATCGTGATAGATGCGTAGTTCGTTATCATATATGGTAGCGGGACTCCGAACCCTAAAGTTGAGGAGCAACAACGCGATGATGTTTTATTACTTATTGGAGATCAGATTATGGATCCGATAGAGCGTCCTAACGTGGAACCGGATGATGTTCATATTGAGGATGTAGCGGTTGAGGATGTTGTCCTAGAAGGGATTGTTGCTGAGAAGAATTCCGTGGAGGATCATGACAAGAATGAATAAAGGGCCACTGAGGAATTGATGACTATGGTTAGGGCGACTACCAGAGGTAGGATTGGCCGGTTACTACCAGAGATTCGTTCAAGTTCGTAAAGATAGTAGCCCCTTTAACGCGGCTTACTCATAAGACTGAAAAGTTCGAATTGACAGAGAAATGCGAGAATAGCTTTCAAGAACTAAAGCAAAGGTTGGTGACGGCTCCTATGTTGGCGTTGCCGGATGGAAAAGGAGATTTTGTGATTTATAGTGACGCTTCGCATAAGGAATTAGGGTGCTTCTTATACAACACAACAAGGTAATCGCGTACGCGTCAAGACAATTAAGGGAATATAAAATTCGATATCCCCACCCATGAGCTTGGGCTCGTGGCAATAGTTTTGCCCTAAAGATTGGAGGCACTACTTGTATGGAGAGAAGTGCAAGATTTACACAAGCCATAATTGCTCTAGTGCATTTTCACGCAGAAAGAGCTCAACATGCGCCAGAGGAGGTGGTTAGAGCTAATCAAGGATTACGATTATGAGATTCTTTATCATCCAGGGAAAGCCAAAATGGTGGCTAATGCCCTTAGTATAAAGGAGAGACTCAAGATGAAAATGTCTTTGGGAGGGTTGATAAGAGATTTTGAGAAAATGGAAATAGAAGTGAAGGTAACCAGAGCCGGTACCAAAACGCTGTTTGAGATTGTAATACAGCCCGAATTATCGAAAAAGATCATATTGTGCCAAGAAAAAGTGATGAATGAAGGCAGAGAGTCAATGACTGGAGAAGAGATTAGTACCAAGAAAGATGATAAGGGAATAACGAGGTATTCCTACAGAATTTGGGTTCCAAACGTTTAAGAGCGTAAGGACTGGATCTTAGATGAAATCCATAGCTCGAAGAATAAGATTTAGGGCAAACCCCGATTGTGATAGTCAGGGAGGTTGCCATTAAGAAAGAAGGAGCCCATAACATAATGAAGTGGAAAACAAGGATTTTAACGTATAAGATAACCCCAAGTATGGGAGAAGGATGAAACATTTCATACTAAGGAAACAGAAAGTTGAGTAAGGAAAGGAGACCTGAGACGGTACTCCTATACGGCAATTCATGGACCTGTCTAAAAAGAACTTAGACTATTATCCCCAACCACCACCCTGAGGAGACAGTGCGGTGGGAAATTCTTTCAGGTGCTTTAAGTCGCTAAGCTCTAAGAGTTCCAAGGAACAAGCAAACCCAGTAGAGGCGAGAGCCTGGCTAAAGGAAATATAGGAATCATTTGAGATTCTAAATGATGGACGAATCACAAAAGTCTGTTTTTATCACTTACCTTCGTAAGAGAGAGGCCACCCGCTGGTGATAGACCAAGAAAGGCACGGAGCCAGAGGTTATAATAAACTGATTAAAGTTCAGTCAATTGTTTCGGGAAAGTACTTCCCAAGGTTATGGAAATAGTGTAGAAGCTTTAGCTACGAAACAAAGGCGGACGAGTATGATTAATTATGAATCTAAGATTGTAAAAGTTGTCAAGATTTGTTCTGAGGACTAGAATCCCAGAACGACGTGATGTTTGAAGTCAATGATTAGTGGGTTCGTGAAATGATTGCAAGAGAGAGGTAGATAAAAAGAAACTGAAGTGGAAAGGAATATAAAGGCAATAGAGTTGGTGGAATGATAAGGGAGTTAGATACGAGGAAACCCTAAAGACTCGTAGCAATAGAAATAGAAAAGTATGTAATCGTCAGGATGAGAGTGATTCACCATGAGTTAAAGCTGATGGATGAAGGCATGAAAGATACATATATTTTATCCCCTTTAAGTTGGGAGGATTCGAGGAAACCTTGAGATAGTCCGAAGGATAAACAAGGGAGACGCCAAGTATGAAAGATATCCCAACATTGAGATGACTGTTGAGATAAACAATAAAAGTAAATAAGGATTTATTAAGAAGAAGTTCACGTTGAACATGACCAATATCTTCTAGAACATCCCTGTTATCATTACTAAATCAGGCAAGAAAAGCGGATAACCGTTGTTATCTTTTGGAGGCCATATTGGTTGACCTCATTTTGAATAAGGATGCTATTGTGAAATTTGGTATAGACTATCGAGATGGGAATGATTAAATAAGATAATCTATCAAGGATATATGACTTGATTTATCCATGGAAGGATGCATGTACCTTTTTAAAGGTGGAATTAAGGATAGAACCTCGATAACTTAAAATGAATCCTAGGGGAATGCATAAAGGTTGGCATTTCACCCTTAATAGGGATAGTATGAGTTTTGATAGTATGAATTGGAAAGGATTAAGGTAACAACAATCTTTAAGGATCAGTGGAGAAATTTTTTCAAAAGTATATAGACAATGGTTCTAGTATTAGTAAATGGTATTTTGATATGCCCTGTATCTAGGGAATACAGGAGGAACAATTCAAGGATAACCTTAGAGGTCTTACAAGGAGAAAAGGTAATATTCAAAGTTCTCAAGAATAGAAATTTTGATAGAGGAAATATGACGTAATTATAATAATGCCAGGTGGGGTACGTGTTGAACCATAAGAAAGTATAGATTGACCCAATGAGGGTCGAGATTGGTGAAAACAAGAAGGACCCAAGATAAGAGACGTCCTAAGTATGATCGAGAGTCAGTCGTGGCAATGTTCACATCTAAAGACTAAGGCAATGACTTATGGAAAAAAATGGTGATTTTTTTCTTCTCACCAGTACTTAAGAAAAGCATTTTCACATAAGCAGTGATTGAAATGAGGTAGAAAATTTATTTTGAGGTGGTTAAAAAATGACATTGATTGTAAGGAAATTTTACTATCAGGAAAGGTCAAAGAGGTGGCCGACACTTTAAGTGTAAGAGGACAACTATAAGCACACGTGCCAGAGGAATACAGTGATGATGGTTAAAGCCATGAAGGTTGTATTATGGTTTGAAAGATTGGCATTTCTTCTGATGATTGTACGATACTCAACCGTAATAGTAGTTTGGTAAAGATTTAATTCATGTTAGCACTGTGAGCGGGCTATCTATTTTAGAAGGTCCTATCTTGAGATAAGCCAGGACCATGTTACGAGAGGACTAAATGAACCTTTGAGCTTCATGTCTCCTAATAAAGACATATGGTTAATAATGGTATTAACCTGCTATCATTGCTTTCATTGAAACTCTTCTGAAATTTTATCTGCTTCATGTCATATGTGCGTCAAGTTCAGGAGTGTTCTTCATAAATCATGAGCGGTGATCATGTTACCTCCTTAGAAGAATTCGATACGACAGGTATGAACTCCGTATGGTTAGCTATTAAGATTCCAAGGAAAACGAATGACTACCGTAGGTCCGTGGTGGACTATAGTAATGCATAAACGATTCTTTGAATAATGAGCCGATTACAACCGCGAGAGTTGTATGGTAATGGATGTTGAGATTAAGTACCATTAATCGGGCCGTGGTGATGTATAAGTTATCATTGATAGACTAATTAAGTCGATTATCTACCTATTGAATATTTATTTCTTCTTATCAATAGAGAGTTGTATTACTATACGAGGAAGGTTGCGGTGCAAGCATAAAATTGTAGTAACGAGGAGGTCTAGAATGAAATCCCAGATTCGATTTTCGCTGTCGAGGGAGTTTTAACGGTGATTGTTTATAAGCTCGAGCAAGAGCATGGGTTCATAGAATGATGGACGGAATAGTAAATATTCATGCATGTGAATTGCGATGCTATAATACTTGATATTGAGATATATACATATATATGTTTTGTTCTCTTGTGACAAACCTCTATAGTTCAGAGGTAGATTCCAAGCCAGATCTTTTGTGGCAGTATTTTTTTTATATATACAATTCTCTTCAATTCATTCTTTTCTTTTCATTTTGTATAAGCCGAGAAGAACAACCCTTCCAGAAGGGGAGGTATTGTCGAATGACTATCTATATGTGTGATAGAAGCCTAGTAGGATACCATCTATTGTTTAATTTCTTGTCAAGTACTAAAGGCTGGCCACCTTCTGTACTAACTATGCAATAGAACAAGTGTTCATGATCATAGTGATCTCTCAATAAATTCTTTTACTTCAACACGATGGACCAAGCTTTCGAAGATGGAGGCAGCTAGAGATGAAGTGGTACCAAGTATGGTGGTATTCGGAATGGAAACGCATTCGTGATACTAAGGTTGCCGCATTTATTAAAAGGTTATAAAACTCTAGCGAGTAAAGGTATATCTAGAATAGTATTCTGTACGGAAGATAGTAACGCTTACGAACCAGAAAAGAAGGAGTATTGAGAAGTAAAAGCTATAATGCTAGAAGCTATGATGAGATTCTGTGCAATAGACTTGAAAGAATTTGGAATGATCACTTAACGCGGATTGAGTTTTCTTACGACAATAGATCATATGTCATTATCGAGATGTCGCCTTATGAGATCCTTGAGGAAAGACAATATCGATCTCCCTTATGTTAGGATGAAGTTGTAGAGCGCAAGATGCTCGGACCCGCAGTAGTCCAAAGGACCAAGGATATAATAGATCTAATCAGAGGATGGCTGGTAGTAGCCCAAGAGGGACATAAGAAGTATGTTGATTTGACATGAAAGGACAAAGAATAGGAAGTAGGGGACCTAGTGTTGTTATAGGTATTCCCTTGGAAAGGATGGATGAGGTTCCAAAAGAAAGGAAAGCTAAGCCTACGAATTGTTGGACCCTTGGAGATATTAAGACATATTGGGAAGTTAGCATATGAGCTAGCCCTACCCCCCCCCCCCCCGGAAACTGTAGCAAGTTCATAACATGTTCCGCTTATCAATGTTAAGAAAGTGTAATCCGAATGCCAGACAAATAGGGGCATATGAGCGCATAGACATGCAACCAGACGTAACCTATATGGAGCAACCAGGAAGGGTTATACATTGAAAAGGAACAAGTGCTTAAGAGAAGGGTTATCAAACTAGTCAGAGTTTGATGGTAGAACTATAATGTACGAAAATTTACTTGAGAATTAGAAAGTGCAATGCTAAGAGAGCATCCCTATTCATTTTTTATCCGATTCCGGGACAGAATCCTTTTAAGGAGGGGAGACTGTAATAACCCCAATTTTTGGAATTTTTGAAACACGGATGAACAGTAACTTTTGCTGATGATGTTGATTAAGGAAAATTATCAGACCACGCTATATAGGAGTACTGTTATGGAAATTCTAAGATCGTATTAGTATTCCATAAAGTAAATAAGTGTATGTAAAGATCGTCAGAATCCAAATTCGAACACTTTGATTTTTCCCGAAAATCCACCAGATACCGAAAGAATTGAGTATAAGGTAACATGATTAAAAGGATTTAATTCAAGGATTATAAGAGAGGATCATAAAAGGAATATAAAATATTGAGAAAGGTTTAGGGGAACCCAAATAATAAGATCCCGGGTATGATCCCTCAAACGATAAACGAGAACGAAAGTTAAGCGAACCGTATAACAGATCAGCGATCATTAGCCAAGTAATTAGGGGTTAATCAAAGAGGTTAATGGATGATGATGTCATCACACCAACAAGAGGAAGACAAGTGTAACAAGATGACATAAGCAGATGACATGAGCATGACAAAGTGGGAAGGATTGGTTGGTTGATTGTGAGCCACACAATTTTTACCATGGTAACAATTTAATTAACAAACAAAAGGTAGCAACCAAGCCAAGGCAAAACAAATCACAAAAAACAAATTAGAAGTTGACTTTTGCTTTCCAAGAACAAAAGCTCTCGGCCAAAACCAGAGCAGCAACTTCAAACTACCATATCTCCTTCAATACTCACTCAAATGTTGTGTTCTATAGCTCGTTGGAAAGGTATTGAGATGTCCTACAAGTCTTGTTGACAAGTCTCGTCCAAGTAAGCATGGTAAGACCCTCATTTTTACAGTTCTTTAAATCGGATTTTAGAAACTTCAAAACCTAACTTTGTGTTCTTGATTTCTTTGGAAAGATCAAGTTTGTAGGAGGTTATATTAAGGCTCCCTAAGGCTTCCTAGCAACTTAACACCTACCAAGGAAGGTATCAACTTCAAACCCTAGCTTTGATTTTATGATTTCATTAAGTTTTATTGAAGCATTGTTAGTATTAAGGCTTGAACTTTGATTATAAGTAGTTTTGGTGGATTTGTATTGGTTTTGAATATCGGGTCTTTGATTGGTTGGATAAATTGGTAAAACTTGGAGTTGGGGACTGAGTTTGTAGAATGATGGTTGAATATTGTTGTATTGGTGGTTGTGAGTGAATTGATGATAATTTAGAGTGTTAATTAAATTGGAAATCGCGTAAACATAAACGTCATAATGCCCGATTTTCCTTAACTATTATGCTCTTAACTTTAGGACCCGTGAACTCACTAAAAGATTCTAACCTTTTCCATGTTTAGATATTTCATGTTACCAGCTTCGTTTTGATATGTGGTTCGCTTGAATCCGATGTACGGTTTAGGAGAAACGACCGTTTTAAGTAACGGCATTTCGCGAACGAACCATTACCCCTCGCCTTACTTTGAAACCTTGGTTAAGGCCCTTAAATGACTAATTGGAGTATAAAAAAATTATGTAAAGTGGATTAGGCTGTTGGTAGAGTACTCGCGACAGAATCGCCTTAAAATTCTTAATAGTTAATTTATTAAAAATAGTGGAGCCAAGGGTACCATAAGTGACCATAAGCGAACATTAGGGTTCAATTGGTTAAAGTCTAGTTTCTTAAGAGACCCTGGGTTAATTCCGACTTATGTTGTTGTTCATAGGTTATCGGACCCACTCTAAGCTTAAGTCTATCCGGGAACACTCAGGCAAGTTTTCTCCCCGTTATACTGTTGTTGTGATGTATATATGTATATGCATTATCTTGTGATAAGTGCATGATTGTTATTAGCAAATCTTGCGATATATTGGAGCATGCTGATATGGTATATATGCATGTCTGTTTCGTAATCTTATCTAATTGTTGATTCAATTGCTTATAAGTTGCATAATACCTATGCTAGAGATAAGCAGTAGTTGCGTATACCCTTAGTATAGGGGACCCACAGGTGAACATATTTTCTAAACCGGGAGACGATGTTCCCGAGTATATTATATATATATATATAAATAGTTTTCAAAACTATTATTCGAATAAGGTTTATTCGATGACTCCGCTTATTTTATTTAATGAATATTGTTTTGAATATTCATTCGAGGACTTATGACTCCGCTTATTTTCTTAAATAATATTCTTTATTTTATTAAAGAATAATGTTTCGATAATCAAACCTATTTTTGATTATTCAAATAAAGATTGTACTTTCGTATAAGTATATATTTGGTTATTTATTATTTATTTCAAGTATGAGTTTTAAAACTTCTACTTCAATTATTTTTATAAAGATTATTCTTTATGGGAATATTATTTAAATAATAATATTCAGATATTTTCTAATATATTGGGACTGATTTATTTTATTAAATCAGTATTACTCCAAACATTCTTAAAAATGTTTTCCAGTCTTCAAAATGATTTTTAAAGGTTAGGGTGGATCCCAAAACTCATTTTTTTTATATTTAAGATCTTCCTTTCGAAGGGGATTTAAATACTCGCTCAAAACCTGAGGGATCCGACTATGTGGTGTATTTTATATTCACAACAAGGTTGTTGTTTTAATAAAAGAGTTTTTGATTACTTACCCAACACTCGGGAAGTAAAATTCTTGGAACAAGTTAATCCATTAACAGGCACCGCCTCAGAAATATCGGTGAGTTTTCCTTTCCAACTAGATACGACTTCTTGGTGGAGCCGTATCAACAAGTTTCTACTTGGGGAAAGGGGGGACGAGCTTTACGTTTCAGAGTCATGGATTTCATCTGAACTAGGAGTGGCGTAAGTGGTCGAGTGGCGCCGGCCCAGCCTTATTATATTGGCCCAAATGGCCTAGAAGTTCCGCTAAGACGGTCCATTCCTTAGGAGTCCAAGGTTCGAGTAAATCCGACTGTTCTCCTCTACATGTAGAAAATGGTGGGGTTACACTACTGCGACTGATCATCGCGAGTGGTCTTCCTGGCGCGACAAACTCCCGTAATGAGTTCATCATCCAATTGGATATTTCTGCAACACTACCCAGAGCACTTCGATAGAAAGGCTACGGTTGGGTGATTGTTGAGTGTTGGCAGGGTCGAGTTTTTAAAATGATGTTTTCATCAAATGAAGTATCTCGTAACTTCATTTTATTTTGAGGATATTTCAAAGATTGAATTCATTCAAGTCTTTTCTTGTAGTCTCATCTATGTGATGAACTTTTGAAACTGATGATACCTTGAACGGTGGTAGTTCAAGTAGTATCCGAAAAAGATATAAGTATATTGGAGTATCTTGTAACTTCATCTTTTCAACTTATATCTGGTTAATGATTATCTTATGCATGACAAAGATTTTCACAAAAATGTTGAGACAAGGTTAGATATATGAGATCACCTTGCAACGATATTTTTATACAGTTATCAACTGGAACTCTGTGTATATTATGTATGGAAGAGGACTTCCAAGATTTTGAAAAGAATATATACATATATACTGAATATTTTGCGACTTGGTCGCGATAAAATATCAAACTTGGTTCATTTTTACTTGACCAAGACTTTCATGAGTACTATGAGAATGCTCATATATTGTTAATCATTATACATATTATTTCGGTGAGCTTGTTGCTCACCCTTGCTTTCTTCTTTCATCACACAACATCAGATAGACAAGATGAACAGGACCAAGCTCCCAATTCACGAGCGGATAGGAAACGTTCCGCAGTTTCCTATAGGCGTTGATGTCACTGTAGCTGAGGTAGGAACTACCAATAGGCTAGGCTTTCAACTTTTGATGTACCAGACTTATGTATCTTTATCAATTGTAATAATGGCAAAGAAATGTAAATTTATTCAGAAACCCTTTTAAGGTGTAATGGCATATAATTGTGGAATAAAATGACTCGTGTTATTTTTGGATATTCATCTCTGAGACTATAACTTCTGGTGTGTGTGTTTATTATGGGGTCACTATACAGAGTAGTTGATTGTTTATTAAGATTGGGTGTTATTAAGGGAAATGGAACTCGTGACAACCCGGATCCCCGACCCCGGATTTGGGGGTGTTACATCTTGTGTAACTATCCAGCGTATCAAAATCCCTAGAACTTAATCTCAAATTGCGTTTAGCATTTGATTCTTTTTATTGCAAAAATAGATAAAGTTCATGTCGAATTTATTCTAGATTTGTGATAATTAATTTGAGATTAATCCCTTGTAATCGATATCGTTGTTGTAACACCTTTCAAGTTTAATAATATTTTTATTTAACTTGAATTTTGTTTCAATTTTTATTCCGCATTAAATTCGATTAAAAGGTATAGTTTGTATTCAACCCCCCCTTCTACAAACACATTGGGACCTAACAATTGGTATCAGAGCCTTCTGATTAACGAACAAATCAAGATCCTAGACTTTTGTGATTTTTCAACTCCTTGAATTTTTATTTATTCAAAAATTCATAATGACTTCACAAAAAGTTGGAACCGTTAAAATTCCACTATTTGATAAAGAAAATTATATCATGTGGAAGAAGAAGATGCTCTTGTTTTTACAAGTTACAAATCCCAAATATCTGAACTTGTTAAAGAAGGGTCCAAAAACTCCGATGGTTATTGAACCAGAGGTGATAGTAGATGATGTTGTGATTACCAAAGCTAGAACCTATGCAAAAGAGCCTGAAGATTTTACTCCTGCTGAAAAGGAAGAAGCCTCCTTGGATGCCAGCCTTCAATTAATTTTAATTGATTCCCTTGATCCCTTGATGAACAGACATGTGATGAACTGTAAAAATTCCAAACACATGTGGGAAACTATTGAAGTGATTAATGAAGGCACAAAGGAAGTTAGGGAGAACAAGTTAGAGATCCTAACCTCTGAGTATGAACATTTTAAATCCAATCCAGGAGAAGGAATTACAGAAGTGTTTGAGAGGTACAATGCATTGATCAACAACCTGAACATAAATGGTAAATATTACTCATTCAGGGAGATCAACAAAAAGTTCCTTTTAACACTGCCAACTCATCTTTAACATAGAATCACTGACATAAGAGAAGCTAGAGATCTGAGTGAGATTTCTTTGGATAGACTCTATGATGTGTTAAAAACCTATGAGTTGGAGCAGATCAGTAGAAGGAAGTCTACGGAAAAGATAGAGTGGTTAGCACATCTACTGCTCTAGTAGCTGAAGGTCAACAACAACAATCTCAACAGTCAGAGAGAATGGTACAGTATTCCAAGGCTGAGGAAAATGTGTTAGTAGCAGAATATGATCCTCCTACTACAAATCAATCCAGTAATGATTTTTACTCCTTGGAAGAGCTGGAACAATTGGAAGATGAGTCAATGGCCCAAATTGTCAAGAGATTCTCCAATGTCAGATTCAAGAGAAATCCCAAGTTCAAGTACAAGTCCAACTACAACAGATTCCTGACAGGTGGATCTTCATCCTCTAACACCGGTAGTGGTGGATACAAAACAGGGATGGTTGATCGGAGCACCATTAGATGTTATAACTACAATGAGTTGGGACAATTTTCCATAGAATGCAGGAAGCCAAAGCAAGTAAGGAAGAACTCTTATGATTCAAATCAGAAGAGTAATTCTGAAAGGGCTTATCTGGCAAAGGGAAGAAGCTGGGATGATACTGATAGTGAAGATGAAGAAGATGAGAATCTTGCTCTTATGGCTATTGATGGAAAAGCTTCATCATCAAGAAAAGAGGTAAAATTTACTGATGCTGAATTAGTTTATCATCTAGGAGGTTCCTTAGATTGTGCTCGTCGTGATAATGAACTGTTAAGTCAACAGATCAAAGACCTTGAGAAAGAGGTCAATGAATTAAGACTTGTGCACATTAATCAAGACAAGTTAAAAAAACAAGTATCTTTTCTAGAGAATAGAGTTAACTGTTATAAACAACTCGAAACTATTCTCAAAGACAAGATCATCGGTCTTGAGACTAAGGTTAAAGCCTACTTCAATTCTTGTTCGAAGGCTAAAGAGTTCTACAGTAAGCAAGCTGTTAATCAAACATCTGGTATAGGTTATGATTACAATGCTGCTATTGGAGAATTATGCATAAACTCCCCTCCTCATGTTTGTGCTAAAGGTAGGGAAGTACCACATGTGCTTAAGGGTGTTGATAAACCCCTCTATAAAGTATCAATTGATGAACCATTTGATGCGACCTCCTTAATTATTCAAGAAGAAATACGTGCTGAAGATCATGCTAATAAGAAGGTTGTTTCCAAGTCAAGTGTGTCGAAAGTTCCAGTCAAAGTTGTGAAAGCAACTGAGACTAACTCAGACACACATGAGTTGGAAAACAAAAATGCCATGTCTACCATGCATAAATTGCCTGCTGTTAATCCCTCTCTGTGGTGTTGCTAATTGTATGTCTTGTGCTTTTAATTTGATGTATGCTTATTTTAATGGTAAGCATGTTTCTAGTGATAAGACTACTCCTCGTCAGCATATGAATAATAAGAAGCATGATAGGTCTAAGACTGCTAGTCCTTCTAAGGTTAGAAAGGAGACATTTGTGCCTAAGCCTAAACAAAAATTTGTTAAGGTTGTTTACAAGGTCAAATGTTCAGTCATTGAGAAAGTTGAGACCATTAAAGTTAAGAATGTTGTTTTGCCTGACAAAGGTCAATTCTACAAGTATGCCGGGCCCAACCAAGTTTGGGTTCCGAAGAAGGTCTAATCCATTTGTAGTGCAGGGCATTAAACAGGTGGAACCGGTAGTGTGGATTCTTGACAGTGGATTGTCAAGATATATGACCGGAGATAGAGCCCTGCTATCAAATGTGGTTGAGAAAGCTGGCCCACTGGTTACCTTTGGAGATAACAGCAAAGGTTTAACTGAGGGATATGGCTGTTTGCAAGCTAGAATTGTTATCATTGTAAATGTATATTGTGCTAGGTTATTATCAGGAAGCAGTATCTAACATATAGCACGAGTGACGAGACTTGAGAATATTACGACATATCAGGCACCTGATGCACATTACACTTGGAATTGGACTCTAGTAAGATGTGTACAAGTGTACTCCTAGTGGGTGAGTCAAAAGAGGAAGTCAATGCACCACTGTTCATGGACTTTGCAGTTGCAGATCTATTGGACTATGCAATCTCTTCTTCACAATCTCACTTCAAGTTGGTATGAACTAGTGTACTCCTCAAGCAATCGTCAAGAACATGGTATGGCACTCTAACTGAAGTTACAGTTTAATATGAACTAGTAGAGTCGTCATATTAATAACTCTCTTATTACTAGGCACAAACATATTGTTTTATATGTGCAGTGAGTGTTAGGAGAAAATCAAACTTCTTTCTGACATTAGTGATTTCTTATTTCATTAAAATCCTTTGAAATCACTACTGTACATCATTTCTCTCAAAAGATTAAATATATGATTTTCATTCATTATAGATCTTAAGTATATTTTATCTCTGTTGCCATATGTTCTGTGATACAGGTTCAGTCTCCAATGGCTTTCTTTCATTGACAGTCATGAGGTTGAAAACCCACAACATCTATCCCAGACTGTAAAGACAAACACAGAAACAGAACCAACCAACACTCTCTTACCACTAAAATGAAGTATGAGTGAGTGTGAAGGAGATAGTGCCTTAGTGTACCACATAAGAAAGGTTCTGAAGTCAACCCAGCAGCTCCGTCTCCTACATAGATGAGTAGTATTTAAACCGAGACAACTGCTAGCTCTCATACATCTTCTCAAAAAGATGTAATGGATAAAAAGGCACAAAAATAGTTACTAGATTTATTCTCTCAACATGGTGCGTCTATTGAAATTTGTTTGTCGGCTTGGGTATCCGATGTAATGTCACCACCTCAAACACAAACAATTCTTGATGCTCAAGGAAAGGTCACACACACAAAGGATGAGTTGACGGAAATAAGAGTTTCGATCATTTTAAGGTCAGATTTGATTGTTCAAGGTTCTTTAATGGACCAATTGCCTTTACAGGTGTTAGGAGAGGATACTGATCCAAAAGCCATATGTCAGTGGTCAGTGTCTACCTCCCCAGGCTTAAATCCCCTTGATGTATCTGTGGATAGTGGATCTGACATAGGCGCAGATCGGCAACTTGTTGACAATGATTCAGATATTACCTGATGAGTCACAAGGAAATATCTTCATAGACATTAGAAGGGAACTTTGATCCCTATGCTAAATTCCTTGGATCATTATTTACCTTCCCAGAATTCAAATCTGGAACCCTAAAAGGGAAACTAGCAACTTGTACATTATGACTCAGATTCATTTGACGAGTTTAACAAGGATGGGGATTTGCGAACTCCCATTGCACCACCTGTGACCTCCTTAAGGATGGCTAAGGTGATTTTCCTTGCAGGTACAGCTGAATGTTGGAGCTATGAGAGGAGTGATACACTTGTGAGAATGAGTGTAAACACGAGTGGAGAGAAGAGTGAAACACATGTGAGGTACACTAAATAGAATCACACACTCACAGTGAGGAAGAAAGATGAAACTACTTGTTATTTCTTTTCCAACTAAGTGATATATGAGAACTCCTTCAGACAACGACATACATTCCTTCTCAAAGGGGGAGATAAAAGCTTAAGTAATAGTTTGGAGGATTCCTCAACTAAGGGGAGACATAGCAGGGAGGAAGAAAAAGATCCTACATATGTACACTACACCACACCATTGTTATTTGTAACTACGGATCCTATTGTACGGGAGAGGTGGTAAACACAAGGTGATTTCCTAGTAAGGGAAGAAGCTATTTTCCAAAAGGGGAGTACCATTGGTTTTTATCTGCGGATTCTATTGTACGGGAGATGTGGTAAACGAAGGTGATCTTCTTTAAGCAGTTGATTCTCATAGGGGGAGAAGCAAGAGAGATATGCGCTTCTTAACTGGAAATGGGGTTGTACAAAAGAAGATGAAACTACTTGAAGATATGTTCAGTCTAGAGGAACATCTATTTGGAATCTGGAAAATGTCAAATGTTATCCAGAACTTTTCTTCTATTTACTTTGCATTTTTGTTTACATCTTTTTCTTATTTGTTAGTTGAGTTATCCTCTAGGTATTTGTTGTTATTGTCTAACAAACAAATAGGGGGAGATTGTAAGGCATATGTCATAGCCTATTTATTTATTCGAGGATTTAACTCCACTCAAATAAGAATGTAACAAGTAAATAGTGGATCTACCGTCAAAAAGATCTCACAAAGTAACATCTGTCAGAGGATTCAGAAACAAGGTGAAAGAGATATGTCCTAAGTCCAATCATGTATGAGGATTTAGGAATAACTTTTATGTAATCTGTTTTGACTTCATTGATATTAATAAAAGACTTGTTTTGTTTTTATTGCGGGCTCTATCTATTTAAATATTTAAATAAGATATACCACAGTTTAGAGTAAAGCTTTTTATGGATTGTGATGAGATCATAATAATGAGACCTAAAAGATGATAACTCTAAACTTAAATAGTTCCTGGTCGTAGGATTACTAACTCGTAATTAATAATCTGCAAAGATCGGTACATACTATGCTTGCTTCATTATGAAGGATGTCTGTTCTCATAGACATTTGTGTGGTGACACTGTAGCTAGTATGTAGGTGCTTATTATAGAATAAGTTCACTGAACATGACTCACACAGCTGAACAACTGATGGAGTTCACTCACGTGTCAGCAGTTGTTCACATAGTGATAGTTGTACAAGTATCCTTAGACTTGAGGTCATCATAGTCATCTTGTGTACACTGAACTATGCTTTGGTTTAGTTCTTAGTCTCAAGGGATAATTATAAGGGCTCTACTGGGTATAGGAATTTGTACACGAAGATAGTGAATGATCAATAAAGGATCTACCCCTTCCAGTGTAGGAAGAGAATGTTCAATGATGATCCACTTATGTTACTTCAGGAATCTCTGGCCAGAGTGAATGAAATTAGAAAGGAATTTCTAATTTACATTAAATAGAACTAAGCATAGTGAATGGGAAAGCAAGTGATTAAATTGTTGGATTTTAAACGCAGCGGGGCATGGCAAAACACTTTTACACATACAAAATCCAAATAAAAGCATATAAATCGTGAATAAAAATTCGAGGGATCGAATCTAACCTTTAAAAAATAATTCGGAGACAACGATCAGAGATCCTTAGCAGTTGCTCCTCAAGTGTGAAGCACTCCACCGGTATCCACCAAGAAAACAATGTTAAGGAGGAGGAAGAAGGTGGAGAGAATTGGGTTTTCCAAACTTTTTGGGTTTTCGGGTTTGATGTGGGTTAAAATAAAATTAGGGTCTATAATAGTGTATTTATAGGCAAAATTTTCAGCTGAAATTTTCCCATAAATATTATTATTATCTCATTTATTATTCTCATTAATAATTAAAACACCTTTTAATCATTAATCCTTTTTCTAAACACTTTAGAAATAATTCTCTCTCTTGATTTAATTTCCAAAAATTAAATCCTTTAATTAATAATATTAAGAACTTTTCTTAATTAATTTATAATCAATTAAATCTCATTTAATCAATTATTAAATTTGCCAATTAATTATTTATTTCATAAATAAATAATTATTAGCCATTATTAATTAATTCCTCCACCATTAAATCATTCTCTTTTTATGGTGTGACCCTGTAGGTTCAATATTAAGCCGGTAGTAGAAATAAATAATAATAAAACTATTTTATCATTATTTATATAAATTCTCTAATTTATTAAATATGATTAATTAATTAATCACATTTATTCTACATCGTGAGTGATGCTTCTCAACATATCGCGACTATCCGGATAATATGAATTCACTGCTTAGAATACCAAGAACCTGTCAGTGAATAGTTACCGTACAATAAACTCCTTCTACCCTACAATGTCCCGATTAAATACAAGGCATGGATCTCGTGTCAAGCCTATCTAATTCAATCACTTGCTTACCATTTACTATGCGTAGTTCTATGCAAATTAGAAACTCCTTTCTAATTTCATTCACTCTGGCCAGAGATTCCTGAACTAGCATAAGTGGATCAGCCTTGAACATTCACTTCCTTCACTGGAAGGGGTAGATCCTTTATTGATCATACACTATCTTCGTGTACAAATTCCTATACCCAGAAGAGCCCTAATAATTGTCCCTGGAGACTAAGAACTAAACCAAAGCATAGTTCAGTGTACACAAGATGACTATGATGACCTCAAGTCTAAGGATACTTGTACAACTATCACTATGTGAACAACTGCTAACACGTGAGTGAACTCCATCAGTTGTTCAGCTGTGCGAGTCATGTTCAGTGAACTTATTCCATAATAAGCACCTACATACTAGCTATAGTGTCACCACACAAATGTCTATGAGAACAGACATCCTTCATAATAAAGCAAGCATAGTATGTACCGATCTTTGCGGATTATTAATTACCAGTTAGTAATCCTATGACCAGGAACTATTTAAGTTTAGAGTTATCATCTTTTTAGGTCTCACTATTATGATATCATCATAATCCATAAAAAGCTTTACTCTAAACTATGGTATATCTTATTTAAACACTTAAATAGATAAAGCCCGTAATAAAAACAAAACAAGTCTTTATTAATATCAATAAAATCAAAATAGATTACATAAAAGTTATTCCTAAATCCTAATACATGATTGGACTTAGGACATATTCCTTTCAATCTCCCATTTGTACTAAAGCCAATCACTCTGGTATCTAATACCCATCTCAACTTTATGACGATCAAAGTGACTTTCAAAAAGTAGCTTTGTGAGTGGGTCTGCTATGTTGTTATGTGTGTCAACTCTAATTCAATACAATACAAGAAATGTTATCGCGCTCCCACTAACCCTTTTCTAGACACATGGTTCATCTACGTTTTTGATAAAATCAAACTCTTTGATTGTCTCATCAAAACGAATGTTCCATCTTTCGAGAAGCTTGCTTTAAACCACATATGGTTCGCAGCAGCTTACACACTAGGTTTTCATTTCCCTTGGAAAGAAAACCATCTGGCTATTTTCCAGATCTCATAGTCGTAGTAAGCAGCATTCACAAGAAAAATCCGAACTGATTATAACAGGGCTACAGGTAAAAGGCTTCATCAAAGTCAATCCATTGCCTTTGTTTGAATTCTTTTGCCACAAGCCTGGCCTTATAGGTCTCCACCTGGCCGTCTTCTATAATCTATCTTTTGTGTACCATATACATAGATTCCATTCTGGATTTCATGGCACTATGCCATTTCTCTGAGTCAACACTACTCATAGCCTCATTATAGGTCACAGGGTCGTCATCATCAAATGATTGACAACTCATTGTCATTCTCAATGACAAGGCCATATTACCTCTCAGGTTGGCGAGACACTCTCCCTGACCTACGAATGGGCTGTTCCACAAAAGGTTGTTCAGTCAGAACAGGTGTTTCCACTTGATCCGTAGTAGTTTGTGCTTCTTGAACTTCATCAAGTTCAATTTTGCTCCCACTGTTTCCTTCAAGGATAAACTCCTTTTCCAAGAAGGTAGCATGTCTGGAGACAAACACCCGATGATCGGTGTAAAAGCAACACCCTAAAGTCTCTTTAGGATATCCCACAAAACTACATTTTACGGATCGATATTCCAGCTTATCTGGGTCAACTTACTTGACATAAGCTGGACATCCCCAAATCTTAACGTGTTTAAGACTCGATTTCCTTTCTTTCCATATCTCATACGGAGTTTGAGGAACAGATTTAGAAAGCACCTTATTCAGTAAATATGCTGAGGTTTCTAATGCATAACCCCATAGGAATACTGGAAGATTTGCATAGCTCATCATGGACCGAACTATGTCTAACAAAGTTCGATTTCTCCTTTCAGATACTAATCTGGAGGAGTCCACTGGGAGACTATACCATTTACTTTGAGATAATCTAGAAACACTCCATTCAAGTATTCACCACCTCGATCTAATCGAAGAGTTATATACTATGTTTGGTTGTTTCTCCACTTCATACTTATATTCTTTGAACTTTTCAAAGGCCTCAGACTTGTGTTTCATCAAACACATATCCGAATCCAGATCTATCATCTATGAAAGTAATGAAGTATGAAAATCCACCCATGGCTTGCGTAGACATTGGTCCACATACATCTGTGTGTACCATTCCTAGCAAATTTGCAGCCCTCTCTCCATGTCTACTAAATGGAGACTGCAATGCCACTATAAAGTGAGATTTTCATCATCCCTTTTCTTTTATTAGTTTGTTCAATCTGAAATAAATTATGTCACATACATACAGACCATTATTTAAAGCACCACGTCCATAAAGAATATTATCTCTAAGAATAGAACATTCATTATTCTCAATAATAAATGAAAATCCATCCAAGTCTAACATGGGAATAACATTCCTCACAATCGAGGGAACAAAATAACAATTATTTCAAACAATAGTCTTGCCCGTAGGCCTATGTAAATGAAATGATTTTACATCTTCAGCAGCAACTCTTGCTCCATTTCCCTCAGTAGAATCACCTCCTCTTCCTCAAGAGTCCTACTTCTCCTTGGTCCCTGCAACAAATTGCAGATATGAGAACCACAGGCGGTATCTAATACCCAAGTAGAAATGACATATTCACTTCTATCATGAACATACCTGAATCAGAAGCTGTAGTCTCACTACCCTTCTTCTTCAATTCTGCAAGGTAAACCTTGCAGTTCCTCTTCCAGTGCCCCACCTTGTTACAGTGAAAGCAAACAACTTTGCTCTTGGGGTCTTCAGCTTTTGGTGGAACCGGCGTTTTCTCACCTACTTTCTTCTTCTTGGAAGAGTTCCTCTTCCTTTTCTTAGGATTGGAACCTTCACCAATTAGAAGAACAGAACTCTTCTTAGGGGGGAAATTCGATTCCGCAGTCTTCAACATGTTGTGGAGTTCAGGCAGGCTGACATCCAACTTATTTATGTGAAAGTTCACAACAAACTGCGAGAACGAACTTGGAAGCGATTGCAAGACCAAGTCTTGGCTCAGCTCCCCATCCATGGCAAAACCAAGTTGTCCAAGAAGTTCAATCAAATTGATCATCTTAAGTACATGGTCATTCACAGATGATCCCTCAGACATCCTACAACCGAACAGCTCCTTCGATATCTCATATCGAGCTGTCCTCCCCGCCACATCATACAACTCTTGTAGATGCATGAGGATAGTGTGAGCATCCATATGCTCATGTTGCTTCTGTAGCTCAATGTTCATGGAAGCTAGCATGATGCATTGAGCAACATTTGCATCATCTATCCACTTACGATACACAACATATTCATCATTATGTGCATCACTAGCAGGTTCAGTAGGCTTAGGTGAGTCAATCACGTATTCCAGCTTCTCAATCCTGAGAACAATTCTCAAGTTTCGAAGCCAGTCAGCATAATTAGGACCAGTCAATTTGTGAGCATCTAGTATGCTCCTGAGTGATAGTGCAGAAGACATAACGTACAAAGTTAATCTGTAAATGATAAACACATAACAACACTTAGCAAATATTCGATTTCATTTTAAAACACTATATGAATCGGGTCTTTATTCATAAGTGGCTCCCACTAGTTTATCTAATTTATTCAACCCCCTACGTAAAAAATTAAGCATTCATAATGCTAGTGGGAATAGGGATCCTACATTCTATTACACAACCCCGGCTGTGGCACGAAACGCCATATAATGTTCAATAGGCAGACAACTCTTGTCAATTACATCTCATGTTATTCCCTAATTAAACTTTAGCCTCTTGAATAATTGAGTCACGGCTGTGGCATGACAAACTCAATATTCTAAGTCAAGTCTAACCCAATATTCCATACAATTGAATCAGTCCCCAAAAGCCCACGGCTGTGGCATGTAACGACCTTTAGATTCTTATTCAATGTACACATCTCTATGTAATAGACAAGTATTTCTTATTTCGAAATCAAAGCCCTCGGCTGTGGCACGAAACGACAATGATTCAAAAATAAGAACTACTTTCTACCATGTTGGAAGGTTATGACCGACACAAGCCCGTTGTATCATTGGCCAATTACTACTTAATATTATTTAATTTTAGAGGGATTATATTACGATACAATCATAATCATATTATAAAGAGATTCTTCCTTTTAAATTAAATATTTCAAATTAATAATCAATAATCAGACGATTCTCAGATCGGGTGGAGCATTGTCAAGAGGCGTCACTTAATAACCCTTTCTTACAGATAGAAATCTGTTGTTGACAGAATCATCCTTTCTCTCATATCGAAAATTCATATTCAATTACGTGTTTCACAAACACAAGAATCTCATGATTGTATTCATAATATTATTCTTAAGGTTATGAAATAATTTCACTATACTAGGTTGTCTAACAAACGCCTTATGTTTATTTAAGTTCACCTAAATCTATCATCACATGATAAACTAAGCATATATCACATATATCAACATGAATAAACATCAAGGTAGGCATGTTACATCATCTAGCACATTAGTCTAAGCATTATACATCTCTATGTATCACATGAAGCATTTAAAATCAATTAAAACAGTCAAAAACAACTTTAAAACCCTTCATGGAAATATAAACAGTTCAAAACTTTTATATAAACTAAAATTGATCACACCATTAGATCCGTCTCGAAAAAACGAATCCAACGGTATATTGCACGCCCAAAACGGAGTTACGAAACTCCCAGAAAATCAATTTTAAAATCAACAGAGGGCTGTAACGCATTTCAGGAACGCGTTACAAGCCCTGTAACGCATTCCGGTGATGCGTTACACCCCTTTTAAGCCATTAAAGGGTGTAACGCATTCCGTGAATGCGCCACAGGTGTGTAATGCATTCCCGGAATGCGTTACACCTGTATATTTTATTTATTTTTTCAACTGCCGTCGTCTTCTCTCTTCTCGAACTGCGTGCATGTCAGACCTGTACCTGCTGTTTCTCCGTGCAGCAGCACTCAACAGACAAATACACAGCAGCAAAAGTGCAGATATATACATAATAAGTTGGAAAATAAATAATTGATTGGAAAATTTAATAATTGATTCAATGAGATTTAATTAATTATAAATTAATTAAGAAAAAGTTCTTAATATTATTAATTAAGAATTTAATTTTTGGAAATTAAATCAAGTGAGAGAATTATTTCTAAAGTGTTTAGAAAAAGGATTAATAATTAAAAGGTATTTTAATTATTAGTGAGAATAATAAAGGGTTAATAATAATAATATTTTATGGGAAAATTTTCAGCTGAAATTTTTGCCTATAAATATACTATTATAGACCCTATTTTTGCCTCAACCAAAAAGATTTACAAAACCCTAATTCTCTCCATCTCCTCCTCCTTCATTACAACGTTTTCTTGGTGGATACCAGTGGAGTGCTTCACACTTGAGGAGCAGCTGCTAAGGATCTCCGTTCATCGTTTTTGGATCGCCATTAAAGACCTCCATCTTTCCATTAACGTAAAGCTTCTTGAGGTAAACATACTGAACTACGAATTAAATATTATTTTTCGCATGGATCCTGCGGAGGGTTTCATTTTTTTTTAAGATTTAAATTTCCGTTTTCGTTGCGTTTATGTGCTAAAAACCCTTCAATGGCATCAGAGCTATCTGCGAAAAGTTTTTAATTTGTTTATGTGTTTAACTGTTTTCGATATATTAGCATGTACGTGTTTCGCCATGATTTGATGTTGATATAATATGCTTATATATGTATGGTTTTGAATATATGATATTCATGTGAGTTGTATAATCATAAGATGATTATGTAATCTATATATATACTGATATATACATGATTTATGTTCGTTCTAATTATGAGAATCATATTAGATATGGATTCTGAATTGGTTGTTGCGGATTTGCTGAAATCTGGGTCTGGTGTCCGATTTACGCAAACGAATACCTTATTCCATAAGTAAACGAGCTTCTGAACAAAACTGATAGCTATAGCTATCAGCGACTCGTCTGTAAGGCGTTTGACGTCGTTTACTGCCCGTAAACAGTGATTCTTGTTTTTCTGATTTGATTCTGATTTTTCTGATTTTTGTCATATTTTTTTTTATGATTAGATCATAGATAATATGATATGTTAAGATCAGATTATGTATTTTAACATGCTTTTATGTGTTGTATGAGCATGGTGGATGGTTATGGCCTTTCGACCTTAGTGTAATGGTTTTGATTTGGGTTTTAAATACGACTTGCATGTCGTCAATCTTTGTAATCATAAATCTCGAATGTAACTCGAGTTATTCTTGTAAGTTCATTAGATTAGTTTTACTTTCAATCATGTAATGTAATTGAAGACTCAAGAAGGCTATCCAATGGAGGTGATACAAAGAAGAAGATGAGGCGTACAAGAAGTCTAAACAAAGAAGAAGATTATGTAATAAGTAGTTGTATTTATTTCCATCACCATATTAGATTGACCTTGATCTTTATCATGAGCTTGATAAAGATCACATAGGATGGGGCCATAACCAAACACATTTACTTTATTGCACTTTACATTTACTTGTTTATTTAATTTTATATATGAGATATATGCCTATGTTTACCATGCGATGATAGATTTAGGTGAACTTAAATCAATATAAGGCTTGCTCTAGAAAATCTAGAATTTGAATCATTTTTTGCCTTAACAATAAATATTATGAATACGATCATGAGATTCTTGTGTTTATGAAACATGTAATTGAATATGAATTTTCAATATTGAGAGAAAGGATGATTCTGTCAACAACAGATTTCTATTTGTAAGAAAGGGTTATTAAGTGACGCCTCTTGACAATGCTCCACCCGATCTGGGAATCATCTGATTATCGATTATTGATTTGAAATATTTAATTTAAAAGGAAGAATCTCTTTATAATATGATTATGATTGTAACGTAATATAATCCCTCTAAAATTAAATAATATCAAGTAGTAATTGGCCAATTACACAACGGGCTTGTGTCGGTCATAGCCTTCCAACATGGTAGAAAGTGGTTCTTATTTTTAAATCATTGTCATTTCGTGCTACAGCCGAGGGCTTTGATTTCGAAATAAGAAATACTTGTCTATTACATAGAGATGTGTACATTGAATTAGAATCTAAAGGTCGATACGTGCTACAGCCGTGGGCCGTTGGAGACTGATTCAATTGTACGAAATATTGGGTTAGACTTGACTTAGAATATTGAGTTTGTCATGCCACAGCCTTGACTCAATTATTCAAGAGGCTAAACTTATATTAGGGAATAACATAAGATGTAATTGACAAGAGTTGTCTGCCTATTGAACATCACATGACGTTTCGTGCCACAGCCGAGGTTGTGTGATGGAATGTAGGATCCTTATTCCCACTAGCATTATGAATGCTTAATTTTCACTTAGGGGGTTGAAAAAATTAGATAAACTAGTGGGAGACACTTATGAATAAAGACTCGATTCATATAGTGTTTTGAAATGAAATTGAATATTTGCTAAGTGTTGTTATGTGTTTATCATTTACAGATTTACTATATTCATCATGTCTTCTGCACTATCACTCCGGAGCATACTAGATGCTCCCAAGTTGACTGGTCCTAATTTAGCTGTTTGCTTTCACTGTAACAAGTTGGGGCACTAGAAGAGGAACTGCAAGGTTTACCTTGCAGAATTGAAGAAGAAGAAGGGTAGTAAGACTACCGCTTCTGATTCAGGCATGTTCATGATCGAAGTTAATATGTCACTAGGTCAAATTTCTACTTGGGTATTAGATACCGCCTGTGGTTCTCATATTTGCAATTCGTTGCAAGGACTAAAGGGAAGTATGACTCTTGAAAAAGATGAGGTGATTCTACGTATGGGCAATGGAGCAAGGGTTGCGGCCATATCTGTAGGATCATTTAGTTTACATATGCCTACGGGCAAGACTATTATTTTGAATAATTGTTATTACGTTCCCTCTATTGTGAGGAATATTGTTTCTATTCCTATGTTGGATGTGGATGGTTTTTCATTTATTATTAAGAATAATGAATGTTCTATCCTTAGAGATAATGTTCTTTTTGGACGTGGCATTTTAAATAATGGTCTGTATGTATGTGACATAGAGCATGATTTACTTCAGATTGAACAAACTAATAAAAGAAAATGAGATGATGAAAATCTGACCTATTTATGGCACTGTAGGCTAGGTCATATTAGTGAAAATAGACTGCGGACATTACATAAGGAAGGGTTACTTGACCCCTTTGATTTTGAATCATATCCTACATGTGAGTCTTGTCTATTGGGTAAAATGACCAAATCTCCATTTAGTGGACATGGAGAGAGGGCTGCAGATTTGCTAGGATTGGTACACACAGATGTATGTGGACCAATGTCTACGCAAGCCATGGGTGAATTTTCGTACTTCATTACTTTCATAGATGATAGATCTAGATTCGGATATGTGTATTTGATGAAACACAAGTCTGAAGCCTTTGAAAAGTTCAAAGAATATAAACATGAAGTGGAGAAACAAACCAAACACAGTATTATAACTCTTCGATCAGATCGAGGTGGTGAATACTTGAATGGAGAGTTTCTAGATTATCTCAAAGAAAATGGTATAGTCTCCCAGTGGACTCCTCCATATACTCCACAGTTAAATGGGGTATCTGAAAGGAGAAATCGAACTTTGTTAGACATGGTTCGGTCCATGATGAGCTATGCGAATCTTCCAGTATTCCTATGGGGTTATGCATTGGAAACCTCGGCATATTTACTGAATAAGGTGCCTTCCAAATCTGTTCCTCAAACACCATATGAGATATGGAAAGAAAGGAAACCGAGTCTTAAACACGTTAAGATTTGGGGATGTCCAGCTTATGTCAAGAAAGTTTACCCAGATAAGCTGGAATTTCGATCCGTAAAATGTAATTTTGTGGGATATCCTAAAGAGACTTTGGGGTATTACTTTTACACCGATCATCGGGTGTTTGTCTCCAGACATGCTACCTTCTTGGAAAAGGAGTTTATCCTTGAAGGAAACAGTAGGAGCAAAATTGAACTTGATGAAGTTCAAGAAGCACAAACTACTACGGATCAAGTGGAAACACCTATTCAGACTGAACAACCTTCTGTGGAACAGTCCATTCGTAGGACAGGGAGAGTGTCTCGCCAACCTGAGAGGTATTATGGCCTTGTCATTAAGAATGACAATGAGTTGTCAATCATTGATGATGACGACCCTGTGACCTATAATGAGGCTATGAGTAGTGTTGACTCAGAGAAATGGCATAGTGCCATGAAATCTGAAATGGAATCTATGTATACCAACCAAGTATGGACTCTGGTTGAGGCGCCTGAAGGTGTTAAGCCTATTGGGTGCAAGTGGGTATACAAAAGAAAGATTGGAGCAGATGGCCAGGTGTAGACCTATAAGGCCAGGCTCGTGGCAAAAGGATTCAAACAAAGGCAAGGGATTGACTTTGATGAAACTTTTTCGCCTGTAGCCCTGTTAAAATCAATTCGGATTTTGCTTGCGATTGCTGCTTACTGCGACTATGAGATCTGGAAATGGACGTGAAAATGGCCTTCCTCAATGGGGAACTTGAGGAGGAAGTGTATATGACATAGCCAGAGGGTTTTCTTTCCAAGGGGAATGAACACCTAGTGTGTAAGCTGCTGCGAACCATATATAGTTTAAGGCAAGCTTCTCGTAGATGGAATATCTGTTTTGATGAGACAATCAAAGAGTTTGGTTTTATCAAAAACATAGATGAACCATGTGTCTACAAGAAGGTTAGTGGGAGCGCGGTAACATTTCTTGTATTGTATGTGGATGACATACTTCTTATAGAAAATGATATACCGATGCTACAATCAGACAAAGTATGGCTATCAAAGAACTTCACCATAAAGGACTTGGGAGAAGCATCCTACATTCTCGGTATGAAGATCTATAGAGATAGATCTAGAAGAATGATAGGTCTTACCCAGGGTACATACACCCAGGTCTCATACTGATGAACCATGGAGTGTCCCTTTCCGAAAAAATGTCTCCTAAGACACATGAGGAAAGAGAGCATATGAGTAAGATTCCTTATGCTTCAGCAATAGGATCTATCATGTACGCGATGTTGTGTACAAGGCCTGATGTTGCTAATTCAATTAGTGTAACGAGCAGATATCAGTCCAATCCAGGTGAAGACCACTGGAAAGCAGTGAAAAACATCCTTAAGTACTTGTGAAGGACTCAAGACATTTTTCTTGGTGGTGAATCTGAGTTGAAAATAGAGGAGATGTCAACGTCGAGAGAGTTGACACACATAACAATGTAGCAGACCCACTCACAAAGCTACTTTCTCAGAGTCACTTTGATCGTCATAAAGACAAGATGGGTATTAGATACCAGAGTGATTGGCTTTAGTACAAGTGGGAGATTGAAAGAGATATGTCCTAAGTCCAATCATGTATGAGGATTTATGAATAACTTTTATGTAATCTGTTTTGATTTCATTGATATTAATAAAAGACTTGTTTTGTTTTTATTACAGGCTCTATCTATTTAAATGTTTAAATAAGATATACCACAGTTTAGAGTAAAGCTTTTTATGGATTGTGATGAGATCATAATAATGAGACCTAAAAGATGATAACTCTAAACTTAAATAGTTCCTGGTCGTAGGATTACTAACTCGTAATTAATAATCTGCAAAGATCGGTACATACTATGCTTGCTTCATTATGAAGGATGTCTGTTCTCATAGACATTTGTGTGGTGACACTGTAGCTAGTATGTAGGTGCTTATTATAGAATAAGTTCACTGAACATGACTCACACAGCTGAACAACTGATGGAGTTCACTCACGTGTCAGCAGTTGTTCACATAGTGATAGTTGTACAAGTATCCTTAGACTTGAGGTCATCATAGTCATCTTGTGTACACTGAACTATGCTTTGGTTTAGTTCTTAGTCTCAAGGGATAATTATAAGGGCTCTACTGGGTATAGGAATTTGTACACGAAGATAGTGAATGATCAATAAAGGATCTACCCCTTCCAGTGTAGGAAGAGAATGTTCAATGATGATCCACTTATGTTACTTCAGGAATCTCTGGCCAGAGTGAATGAAATTAGAAAGGAATTTCTAATTTACATTAAATAGAACTAAGCATAGTGAATGGGAAAGCAAGTGATTAAATAAGATAGGCTTGACACAAGTTCCATGCCTTGTATTTAATCGTGACATTGCAGGGTAGAAGGAATTAATTGTACGGTAACTACTCACTGAATAGGTTCTTGGTATTCTAAGCAGTGAATTCGTATTATCCGGATAGTCGTGATATGCTGAGAAGTATCCCTCACGATGTAGAATAAATATGATTAATTAATTAATCATATTTAATTAATTAGAGAATTTATATAAATAATGATAAAATAGTTTTATTATTATTTATTTCTACTACCGGCTTAATATTGAACCTACAGGGTCACACCATAAAAGAGAATGATTTAATGGTGGAGAAATTAGTTAATAATGGCCGATAATTATTTATTTATGAAATAAATAATTAATTGGCAAATTTAATAATTGATTGTCAGGTCACACACACTATAGAGGGGGTGAATACAGTGTATAATACAATCAAATCGAACTTTAATATATTAAGTAACAGAAAACAAACTTTATTGAAACAATATACTCTGTTACAGTATGGAACTGTTACCTCTCAGTGATGAACAAATATCACGAGAGCTGCTAGGGTTACAATGAATAATCTTCTCGAATATATTAACACTTTTTGTGTAAACCCTATGTCTGTGTTTATATACTACACAGTTACAAGATAATTGCTAATTGATATGGAATATAATTATGCTTCCTAAAATATATCAATCAGATATCTTTTCTTCCAAGTATTCCATTCTTCACGAAATTCCTTCTTTATGCATATCTCTTCTTATGTTTATCTCGATCTTCTTTCCTTTAATCAGCTACTGTCCTTTCTTTGATCATCCTTCAGCACTTAAATTCTGATATCTAACTTCTGATGATTATCTCCTGATAATATAAGTACTGATATCCTTAAGTCCTGACTTCCTGTAGAAGTACTGATCAACAGTTAAGTACTGATTTGTCCTGTTAAGTAAGATCTGAAATCTAAACATAAATTGTATTAGCCATGACATTATCAAATATATCTAACAATCTCCCCCAACTTGTAAATTAGCATAATATACAAGTTTAACAGATATTTGATGATGTCAAAAACATTAAGTACAAATGCATGAGAATTAGACTAGATAACTACAACTTATAGTCCTTAAAGCTTTACCAATATTCAACTTCTGATAACAACTTCAGTCTGTACAAATATCAGAATTTAAGCAGTTGTAGATCTTCGACTTGGCTTCATCATCTGATCTCTCTGATGTCAGGAGTTGTTCTGAGATAGTTCTTCAACAAACATTTCTCAGCATATCTGAGTTCATCAATCATTCTCCTTTTGGCATCTTTAAGATCTGCAGTATCTTCACCAGTTTGAAAGATTGCAGCTCTGAGATCATTGATCTTTGCTTTTCTCAACTCCTGATCTAGTCTTATGACATAGGCTTTGTCAGACTCCAGATTGAATTCAAGTCCCTTAATACCAAGATATGTTCTGATCTGTGCAGTATTAGGCTTCATATCAACAATATCACCATTGTGATCTCTGTACTTTGGAACATATGTGCTGTCAGACTTAACAGAATAAAGCCTTTTCTGTCTCTGAATCTGTTCTTTTAAGTAGTTTGCAGCAGTCCCTGTTATTCTGTCATCCACTTGAAGTAAGAAAAGTACATGCTCCAATTCTTCAAAATACTTCAATGGAATGGCATTTTGTCTTATATGATAAACCCTACCATCTGTCATGAAATACAACATGATGTATTCTTTCAAGTAGGTATGGTAAACCATCTGTACAGATTCCAGTTGATTCAATCTCTCAGGAGTTGCTCCAATACCTGGTTCACTCAAGGAAGTTGGATCATTGGTAGTGTTGTGTACTCTTCTTTCATCAACACTTCCCAATCCAGTTTTATCTCTTGCTTCCTTTCCAGTAACTACTCTAGCTTCAAAACCACTTGCAGTAGTCTTCAAAGATTGAGTCTGTTTTGCTTTAGTGAATCCTGGTAGGAGTGTCTTTGATCTATCTTCTGATATCAAGTTAACTTGAGCTATGTCAGAGGTTACTTGCTTCTTCTGAATATCAGAACTTACAATTTCTTGTCTCTGAACAACTTGAGCCATGTCAGAGGTTGTTTTAAGAACTTTTCTTGAAGTCAGAGCAAGATCATCCTTTTCATCAGTAATTTCTTCATCCTCAGGAGGTACATAAACCTTGATAGGTTCACCAACCTTTTCTTTACCCTTGGATCTTGGATCTATCTGTGGTTGTGATCTAGCCAATGTTGCTTCAGTATGTGTCCTTTCTTTGATCACAATGCCTTTGAGTTTTGGAAGTGGCTTTTTACCAGAAGTTTCAGATTTAGATGTGACTTTCTCTGATTTAAGTATGGCTTCTTCTTCCTTTAAACTTTCCAAGTCCATTCCTGGATTTTCCTGAAGAAATAACTGTCTTGACATTTCCTCATCAAGATCTAGAAGTTCATCAAAACTTATCCTTTTACCAGCAGCAGAACTTATTCTTTTCCCAGTATCAGAACTTGTCCTGTGACTAGCTTGTCTTGATGTGAATCCTCTACCTTGACTATGACCTCTACCCATTCCAGAGCTTCCTTGATCATCTTTTTCATTATCCTTTCCTGTCAGTATCTTGTCAGTCTTGCATTTGGACTTAATCACTTTCTCCCCCTTTTTGGCATCAGCAGGTAGTAGAAGAGAGATAAGCAATTCCACTGAGGATTGGATTTCAGTTAGTTGTGATTGCTGAGAAGCTTGATTTTTCAGAATTTTATCAATCTGAGCTTGTTGATGATCTTGAGTCTTCTCAATATAAGCAATCCTGTCAATGGTAGATTGGAAGAACTTTTTCTTATCAATTTTCCAAACTTGTTCCTGTTTGATAAAGTTCTCTTGAATATTGTGTAGCTCTACATGAGTAGTTGAATGAAGACCTTGTAAATGTTTAGTACTCAATGCAGTGACTCTAAGCTGAGTTTTGAAATCATCAGAATTTAACATTTCATCAGCTTTAGTCAAGTGCTCAGCAAGATGCTTGTCAGTTGGAACACATGAAACTGAGTTCCATTCCTTAGTCCACTCCTGACCTGCACGAGTTTCACTCCAAGGTACTGGTGCTTCTCCAGTAACAAACTTCTTAACCAATTCAGACTTAGGAAGAGTCTGTTGAGGAGTAAGTCCTGAAGGACCTGCTTCATCAGCATCTACAGTTGGAGCAGCATCACCAGTATCTCCAGCATTTGCAGTATCAGAACTTAAAGAATCAATATCTTCTGATAAGATAATAGTGTGAGTAGCAATGGAGGCTTCAGCATTCTCTAATTGCTGATCTTGTTCTAAGTTCTGATCAACAGCCATATCCTGATGCTCACCTAAATTCTGATCATCAGCATCTTGATGCAGAGAAGGTGTTGTTGATAACTCTGGAGTTTGAACAGCATCAGTAACAGGTGTTGTGGAAGGAATATTTGTTGTTGGAGCTTCTAAGAGAATTACTGCAGGCACAACCAAGTTTTGAACATCAATATCAGCACTTGTGCCTGGATCAACAGAAGACACAGAAGGTGTGTTAGCCTTTTCAGAAACAGCTTCCTGAGATGGAGTTGATGGAGAAGAAGTGACTGGAGCAAATTCCTTGTCTTGTGAGATCAGAGATTCCTGATCCCCTTCCTTAGCTGCTTCCTCTTCATCATCTGAAACTGGCCTTTTTGCCCTCTGTTTCTTGTATCTCTTTGTTGATTTGGATTCCTTGGGAGTTTCAGGAACTGTCATTCTTCTAAGCCGTTTGAGAAGCCTAGATCCCCCAATTCCAGAATCTTTCTGAGAAGTCACTTTCTCAGCTTCACCTACAACAGGTTCTGAAGAAGGAACCTGTTTCTCAGTATCAGATTCATTTCTCAGTACAGTCCTCCTCCTCTTTTGAGGTGTTTGAGGAATAGTTTTTGTCCTCTTTGGCTTGGAGGATGAGGGTTGAACAGTCTGTGAAGTAGAGAGATAGGATTTGAGATAAGTCCTGAGGGTAGGTTGAGTATTATGAGTGGTAGTTGCTGATGATGATGGTTTTTGGGTGTTTGTGGTTGGTTGGACATCAGAGTAAACAGATCTATAAGTATCAGGATCAGCATTTACTAGGATCTGTTTTACAGACTGAGGAATCTGTAATCGTCTAACCACTTTTTTCTTAGTATCAGCATTTACCAGATCATTAAAATATCGTTTTGCAACTCTAAAAGGTGGGGTTGAGGAACTGACTAATTGAGGTTCATCAGTACAAAAAGTATATATAAGTTGACAGAATCTAGCAAAATCGACAATATTTCTATCCTCTGTCATCCTATCCCCAATAAAACCAATTATTCCAGTTGCAAAATCAAAATGAGTTTGATGGATAATAGCATACCCTATGTGCTGACTCAGAATTGGGATAGCATCAAAATTCGAATATTTGTTCCCAAAAGCTTTGGTGATGCAGTCAAAGAAAAAACTCCATTCTCTTCTGATATTAGCCCTTTTTAACTGCCCAAGCTTTGCCAAACTCTTTTCATATCCCAAATCAACCATTAACTCCTGAAGTGCTGATTCCTCTGGAGTTGAAAAAGTACAATTTTCTGGGAGATGTAGAGCTTTGCGTATTGTACCAGGAGTGACTGCATAAGATGAATCACCCACTTCAAAAACAATACTGGGAGTGCCATGTTTACCACCATCATCAAAGTGCCCAGTCCGCCAAAACGTCAGAACTTGTTGACTCGAAAAGACTTCAGGCTGAGTTAATGCATACCCAATCTCACTGTGTGCAAGAAGATCTTGCACAAAATACAATTCAGATGGAGCTTCAGCATGATCAAGAATTGCAGCATAGTTGTTTGGAACAAACTTAGCTCCATCAATGATTAAATCCTTAGGTGCCATGTGAAAAATTGAGATTCAAAAGTGCCTGTTAGGTGTTTGATAAGATGTCTGTATGAAAAACCAACGTGAGAAGACAGAGAGTAAAAGTAAGTAAAGAGTAAAAATACGAAGAAAATAAAGGATTAAAGAAATTCTCTCTCTGTTGTACTTATACTCTGAACAAAAAAGTTACCGTTGGACACCTGTCAGACATGCAGTAATAACGGATAGTTACTGGGCTCGAGAAAACAGGAATCATTACTTACTCAGTTGCCTGTTTTCAAGGAAAAATCGTTCCACTTACCCAGATATTCCATTAATTAAGGTGAAACAGTTTTAATTCAAAATTGAAACCGTTCCCACTGAGTTAATTATTTTTCACTGCATCATTAATATTTGGAAAGTAAATCACGTAAAAATGACCAAGATAAATGAGATGAGTAAGTGCTGAAAAAAAAATCAGTAACTTAAATTAAAACAGAATTTATATGGTCATCAGAATATCAATCAGGATTTAGCAATGCATTACCAAATATCTTAGAGACAAAATATTGAAGCTAAACACAAATTTCATTAATATATCAAGAGAATACATTTATGAAATTGAAATTACATCAGTACTTATACAAGATTTCCCTAAGCTACGAAACCTAACATCAACAACCTTAGTCCTAGCTAAGAAGCCTGACAAAGCTGATGATGAAGAAAAACAGGAAGAAGACAAGATTAAATCATTTCTTCTTCTTCCTACTCTCGATAAACAGAATGGCGAGTCTGATGATTCGCTCTTGCTGGCGAAGAGCTGCCAGTCTTTCCTCCTCCATTCGCTCCAGATGGCGATGGTAATCCATATAGAAGAACAGGAGGTGGGTCAGTACCTCCTGTGGGACAGAGTCCCATATCTCCTCAGGAATGGCCGTGACGTGCCATTCCTGCTGCCATTCGGCACAGTGTAGCTCCATATTGAAGTTTTGGTAGTTCAAAAACATGTTGAATCTGACCATTGTGTTTTTGAAAGAAAAAGTATGAAGGTAAGTGTGTGAGAAAGAATTTGATGGGAAGGCTGATGTGAAGTGGCTGCTTATATAGGCAAGAGAATGCCAGGAGACGTAAAAGTATTTAATGCTGACAGGTAAATTAATTCTATCTCGTCTCCCTAGACTTTGAAAAAGAATAACATTCATTGGAAAGAGGAAACATGGTTTAAAGCGCATAAGAAACAAGTAACAGTGGACTGTTCAAGTACAAATACCATTAACCCTAACCATAGTGACTATTAATCTTCCACTTCAACATATTCAAATATTAACTGAGACTGTTATCAAATTTTATTCACAGATAAGTCAAGTAAAACATTAGACTGTAATATCAGAACTTAGACTTATATCAGAACTTAACAGTCATCAGAACATAATTTCTTAACTCGAAAAAGGAATGCCTATCTTAGTAAGTTCTTATACAAGTTCTGAGTTATACTCTTCAGAACTTAATCATCAGAATATGCAACCAGAGCTTGTCCTCAGAATTTGTGCAATAATGACACAATGACTGTTTATCTAAAATAACATAGACCACCACAGAAATTTTCATCATTCAGATGGAGTGATTAGTGTGTGCATTAAGCTAAATAACAGACAAAGAGTAAAGTCTGATTCACTTCAGTACATCTTAGAAATAAGGCATAACTAAAATTTTTCTAAAGAGCTGTCATTGTCCTGAAACCTACTGATGAATGAGTTCATGCTTGAGTCCACCTCAACTGTTTTGTGCTAATTTTATGCATCTTTTGAAATTCTATTTTACAGTGGCTTCTCAGTGTAAGTGAGTCACGACTGCTTATCAGAATTTATGCTATTATCAGAGTATTTCTCCAGTAATCATAGAGTGGGAAAAGTCACCAAGAAAATTTGCTTTTCTAATCATATTTACTTAATACCAGCAATGCACTTGGGTCGTCCCTTCCACATTTTTACTCTAGATCTCAAAGGAGTACCTGATTTTATTCTTTGATCTTTTTGCTTTTTCTTTTGATAAGTGAGGTTTATCAGCACTTAGTACAATCAGCAGTTTTACTAGTATCAGAACTTAACAGATGAGTAGCATTATTCTAATTTGTGACTTAGTAATAAGATAAACAAAGTAAACTCAACTAAGCTCAATTATCAGAATTTGCTAGTGTCATAAGATTTCCACTGAAATAATTACTTCTTACATGGAATCATTTGTTTATTGAAGACTACTAGGTCAGTATCTAGCACAGTTATCCTCATAGGATCGAATAGTTACTTGAACAGACATATCACTTATCAGAGTTTAGAAACATATATCAGATAACAATCAGTACTTAAACGTGTATTTCAATTAAGCACAGAATAAACAAAGAGATTACATTCTGTAAATACTGATCATAAAGTCTGATGCATCAGAACAAAACTAGACAGATTTAGAAAAAGAACCTGAGACCATTCCAAGTTCATTTACCAATTTTGTAAAAGTGGCTTCACATAGTGGTTTTGTGAAGATATCTGCTAGTTGTTGATCTGTTGGAACAAAGTGCAATTCCACTGTACCTTCATCCACATGTTCCCTTATGAAGTGGTACCTGATGCTTATGTGCTTTGTCATAGAGTGTTGAACTGGATTACCTGTCATAGCAATAGCACTTTGATTATCACAGTAAATAGGGATTTTGAAATATGTTAACCCATAATCCAGTAACTGATTCTTCATCCAAAGAATATGTGCACAACAGCTTCCTGCAGCAATATACTCTGCTTCTGCAGTTGATGTGGAAATTGACTTTTATTTCTTGCTGTACCAAGAAACCAATCTGCCTCCAAGAAATTGGCAGCTTCCACTTGTGCTTTTCCTGTCAATTTTGCAACCTGCAAAATCTGCATCTGAGTAACCTATTAGTTTAAAATCTGATTCTCTAGGATACCATAATCCCAGAACAGCTGTTCCTTTAAGATAATTAAAGATTCTTTTCACAACTGTTAAGTGAGGTTCTCTTGGATCTGCTTGAAATCTTGCATAAAGATAGGTAGCATACATGATATCAGGTCTACTAGCAGTTAGATAGAGTAGAGAGCCAATCATACCTCTGTAGTCAGTAATATCTACTGATTTACCGGTATCCTTATCCAGTTTTGTTGCAGTGGCCATAGGAGTGGATGCACTTGAACAATCTTGCATTCCAAATTTCTTCAGCAAGTTTCTGGTGTACTTGGTTTGACAAATAAAAGTGCCTTCTTCATTCTGCTTGACTTGAAGGCCCAGAAAATAGCTAAGTTCCCCCATTATACTCATCTGATATCTTGACTGCATTAGTTTGGCAAACTTCTTGCAAACTTTGTCATTTGTAGACCCAAAAATGATATCATCAACATAAATCTGAACCAGAAGTAAGTCCTTTCCATGGTTGAGGTAGAACAGTGTTTTGTCTATTGTTCCTCTGTTGAATCCACTTTCCAGAAGAAACTGAGCTAAAGTCTCATACCATGCTCTAGGAGCTTGCTTAAGTCCATAAAGTGCTTTATCAAGCCTGTAGATATAATCTGGATGTTTGGTATCTACAAAGCCTGGAGGTTGTTCAACATATACCTCCTCCTCCAATTCTCCATTGAGAAAAGCACTTTTCACATCCATTTGAAAGATAGTAAACTTTTTGTGAGCAGCATAAGCCAAAAATATCCTTATGGCTTCTAACCTAGCAACTGGTGCAAATGTTTCATCATAATCAATTCCCTCCTGTTGAGAATATCCTTTTGCAACCACCCTTGCCTTATTCCTTGTAATTATGCCATCACTGTCAGTTTTGTTTCTGAATACTCACTTTGTACCAACAACAGATCTATTCTTTGGTCTTGGCACTAGGGTCCAGACTTTGTTTCTTTCAAATTCATTTAACTCTTCCTGCATTGCTTGCACCCAATCAACATCTTGAAGAGCTTCTTCCACTTTCTTTGGCTCAGTCTGAGAGAGAAAAGAATTGTAGAGACATTCATTTGAAGTACCTGTTCTAGTTCTGACACCTGCATCAGGATTTCCAATTATCAAATCAAGTGTATGTGATTTTGTCCACTTCCTTGCATATGGAAGGTTTTCTCTAGAAATGGATGCTCCCCCATGATCCATGCTATCTTCATTTTCATTTTCTGATGCTCCCCCTAAAACTATGCTCTCTGAGTTGGATTCTTCAGTATTTAGATTTTCAGCACTATCAGAACTTGGCTTATCAGAACTTGACGAATCAGAACTTGAAGAGCCAGATGCATGTTCTGATGTTTCTTGAGATGTGGTAGGATCTTGAGTATGCTCCCCCTGCATAGGTGCATCTTCCTTTGACGTAGTCACCACAGTTTCAATAACATCAGAGTTTAATCCATCAGAGTTTACAGTATCAGGACTTAGATTGTCAGGATTTTCAGTATCAGAATTTGAGTCTTCATTATCAAATCTCAGCTGATCATGGTCAATGAAATCTTCAAGACCACTAATCTTCTTGTCATCAAAAGAGACATTGATAGATTCCATGACCACTTTTGTTCTCAAATTATAGACTCTGAAGGCTTTTGTGGAAAGTGGATATCCAACAAAGATTCCTTCATCAGATTTTAGATCAAACTTTGATAGCTGTTCAGGATGAGTCTTGAGAACAAAACACTTGCATCCAAATACATGAAAATATTTCAGATTTGGCTTCTTTTTCTTCACCATCTCATATGGTATTTTTCCATGCTTGTTAATGAGTGTTGCATTTTGAGTAAAACAAGCAGTCTGCACAGCTTCAGTCCAGAAATAGGTTGGAAGCTTTGCTTCTTCAAGCATTGTACGTGCAGCTTCAATGAGAGTTCTATTCTTCCTTTCAACAACTCCATTTTGCTGTGGAGTTCCAGGAGCAGAAAATTCATGCTTTATTCCATGGTTTTTGCAGAACTCTTCCATTATCAAATTCTTGAACTCAGTGCCATTATCACTCCTTAATATTTTCACAGAATCTTTGACCATTTTATCCAGCTGTTTGACATGATCAATCAAGATAGATGCAGTTTCACTTTTTGTGTGCAAGAAATACACCCATGTGTATCTGGTGAACTCATCCACTATGACCAATGCATACTTCTTCTTTGCAATAGACATGACATTTACTGGACCAAATAGATCAACATGTAGTAGTTGATAAGGCTCAAGAATTGATGATTCAGTCTTGCTCTTGAATGAAGATTTTCTTTGTTTGGCTTTCTGACAGGAATCACAAAGACCATCAGGAGCAAATACTTGATTTGGCAGTCCTCTCACAAGATTTTTATTGACCAGTTCATTTATATTGTTGAAATTTAAATGAGAGAGTTTCTTATGCCAATTCCAGCTTTCTTTAATTGATGCTCTACTCATCAGACAGATTGCAGAACCATCAGTACTTGTTGAAAGCTTAGTTTCATAAATGTTACCATGCCTGTATCCTTTCAGAACAACTTTGCCTTTAGATTTACTCACAATTTCACAGTGTTCTTCAAAGAAATCAACATGATAACCTCTGTCACAGATTTGACTTATACTCAGTAGGTTGTGTTTAAGTCCTGAGACCAGAGCTACTTCTTTAATTATGACATTTCCAAGATTGATATTGCCATATCCCAATGTTTTTCCAATGTTGCCATCTCCATAAGAAACACTTGGGCCAGCTTTCTCCATAAAGTCTGATAGCAGGGCCTTATTTCCAGTCATATGTCCTGAACATCCACTGTCCAGAACTAGAATATTTTTCCTGTTGCCCTGTAATCATAAAGACCACTAATTATTAGTTTTAAGGACCCAGACTTGCTTGGATCCTTTGGCGTTATTAAGTTTGTTAACATTTGCAGCGGATTTAGCATCAGAGTTTATGTTAACATTTTTCTTATCAGAACTTACACTATCAGACTTTGAATCAGAATTTACACTAGAAGGAACAATGGAAACTTTCTTCAAAGAAGGTTTTATTTGATAATAATCATAGTACAAGCTATGATATTCCTTACAAGTATAAATGGAATGCCATAAACTACCACAATGAAAACAAGGATTTTATGGTTTGTATCTAATAGACTGACTCTTAACTCCTGATTTTGAAGGTAAGGAGTTAATATTCTTATTCTTCCTGCAAAAAGAAGCCAGATGGTTAAAACTTCCACAGTTATGACATGTTTTCCTAGGAGCATCAGGAACAGGTTTATAATTATTGCTTTTATTCACACCTTCCTTTCCATTCCTACTTTTCCTAGGTGATTTTACCTTGTTTGCATTCTTAACATCTTTCAGCTTATGCTTAAGCTGCTTCTTTGTCATTAAGCCTATGTTCACTTCAGCTGTCTTTTCCTGTTTTAGTTTGTCAGAAGTTAATTCCTTTGTAACTTCTAATTTCTCATTTTCAGAATTTACAGTTACAAACTTAACAGGTTTTAACTTTGGCTTTTGCTTATCAACATGCTTAATTTTTTCAGTTCCTTTATCATTCTTATCTTCTCCATAACCTAAGCCCTCTTTCCAGTTTCCACTACTTAGCAAATTTTGAGTTGTTTTGCCAGAGTTAGTCCAAGTCCTGATAATCTCTCTTTCCTTTTCTAACTCAATTTTTAGAGATTCATTCATTTTTAGCACTTCATCCCTAACATAAAAAGCATCATCTCTATCCTTCTGAGTTTGATGGAACATGACTAACTCTTTTTCTAAGAAATCATTTCTTTTCTTAAATGCAAGATTTTCAGAAGTTAATCTTTCACATGTTAAAGTTTGATCTCTATAACTAACAAACATGGTTTTAAGATATCTTCTCAACTCATTAATATCATCAGTATGAAAAGCATAAGTAGTCTGAGGTACCTTTGTTTCAGCAGCTTCAGAACTGCTCTCAGCACTTTCTTTATCAGCATTTGCCATCAATGCATAGTTTTCCTCACTTTCAGAGTCTGAGGTGTCTGTCCAACTTTTCTGCTTTGTGACAAGGGCCTTGCCTTTGTCACCCTTTACCTTCTTGCAATCAGGAGATATGTGGCCTTTCTCACCACAGTTATAGCATTTAACATTGGTGTAATCTCCTCTGTCAGACTTTCCTCCTCTGCCTTCAGATCTTCTGAAATTCTTCTTATCAGAACTTATGCCTTTCCTGGAAAACTTCTTTCCCTTCCTGAACTTCCTGTATGCAATCTTTGTGATTCCTTTCACCATAAGAGCACACAGCTTCATCATCTCCTCATCAGCATCAGTCTCAGGCAAGCTTTCAGAATCTGAGTCATCATCACTTTCAAAACTTGATGACTCAGTTTCAGACTTTATGACAAGATCTTTACCCTTGTCTTTCCTTGAGGAAGCTGCTTTGGGGAATTCTTCTTCAGCCTTAAGAGCAACTGTCCTTGACTTTCCTCCTTTCCTCTTGCTTCTTTGTTCCATCTCAAGCTCATGAGTCTTGAGCATACCATAGATTTCGTCAAGAGTTGTTTCATCAAGATTATAGTTGTCTCTTATTGTCGTTGCCTTCAAATCCCAGCATTCAGGAAGAGCTAACAGGAACTTAAGGTTTGAATCTTCAAGATCATACTCTTTATTAATTAATGACAAATCATTCAAAAGTTTGACAAATCTATCATATAAATCATTCAATGACTCATTAGTCTTTGAGTCAAAGTGTTCATACTCTTGAGTGAGTATTGTCTTCCTGTTCTTCTTAATTGTCTCCGTTCCCTGACACCTTGTTTCCAGAGCATCCCATATCTCCTTAGCAGTCTTGCAGTTGATTACCCTGTTTGACATTACATTATCAATGGCACTATGCAGTAAGTGCCGTACCTTGGCATCCTTAGCAATTGATGCTATATCTTCAGCAGTATAATCACTCTTCTCCTTTGGTACGGTCTTTGCTGCTTCACCTGCAACTGCAACTGCGAGCTTGGTTGGTTTGTGAGGGCCTTCCTTGATTCTATCAAGGTATTCTGGATCTGTTGCTTCCAGGAACATGGTCATCCTTACCTTCCATATGGGATATTCAGATGGTCTCAATATGAGAACCCTGATAGTCTCATACCGACTTTGAATTTGTGGCTTCGGAGGTTCTTCAGTTTTGGTAGGCTTAGTTGGATTTTCTGTGTCAGACATGATTGTGTATGGATCTTTAGTTGTATGTGTGTTAACAGATTAGCTCTGATACCACTTGTCAGGTCACACACACTGTAGAGGGGGTGAATACAGTGTATAATACAATCAAATCGAACTTTAATATATTAAGTAACAGAAAACAAACTTTATTGAAACAATAAACTCTGTTACAATATGGAACTGTTACCTCTCAGTGATGAACAAATATCACGAGAGTTGCTAGGGTTACAATGAATAATCTTCTCGAATATATTAACACTTTTTGTGTAAACCCTATGTCTGTGTTTATATACTACACAGTTACAAGATAATTGCTAATTGATATGGAATATAATTCTGCTTCCTAAAATATATCAATCAGATATCTTTTCTTCCAAGTATTCCATTCTTCACGGAATTCCTTCTTCATGCATATCTCTTCTTATGTTTATCTCGATCTTCTTTCCTTTAATCAGCTACTGTCCTTTCTTTGATCATCTTCAGCACTTAAGTTCTGATATCTAACTTCTGATGATTATCTCCTGATAATATAAGTACCAATATCCTTAAGTCCTGACTTCCAGTATAAGTACTGATCAACAGTTAAGTACTGATTTGTCCTGTTAAGTAAGATCTGAAATCTAAACATAAATTATATTAGCCATGACATAATCAAATATATCTAACATTGATTAAATGAGATTTAATTGATTATAAATTAATTAAGAAAAAGTTCTTAATATTATTAATTAAGAATTTAATTTTTGGAAATTAAATCAAGTGAGAGAATTATTTCTAAAGTGTTTAGAAAAAGAATTAATAATTAAAAGGTGTTTTAATTATTAGTGAGAATAATAAAGGGTTAATAATAATAATATTTTATGGGAAAATTTTCAACTGAAAATTTTGCCTATAAATATACTATTATAGACCCTATTTTTGCCTCAACCAAAAAGATTTACAAAACCCTAATTCTCTCCATCTCCTCCTCCTTCATTACATCATTTTCTTGGTGGATACCGGTGGAGTGCTTCACATTTGAGGAGCAGCTGCTAAGGATCTCCGTTCATCATTTTTGGATCGCCATTAAAGACCTCCATCTTTCCATTAACGTAAAGCTTCTTAAGGTAAACATACTGAACTACGAATTAAATATTATTTTTCGCATGGATCCTGCGGAGGGTTTCGTTTTTTTTAAGATTTAAATTTACGTTTTCGTTGCGTTTATGTGCTAAAAACCCTTCACAAGATTCATCTACAGACTTGAGGAATTAATTCACTGAAAGAAGTTCAAGAAATTGATCAAGCCTCGGTGATATAAATCAAGGTTGTGGATTTAATCAAGTGACAGAGATCTCGTTAGGGTATCAGAGAATTACAGGGATTTAATATGAAGAAAATCAAGTTATCAAAGTCAAGACATGAAGAAACGTCACGAAAGTTAGTTACTCATGAACCAGACAGTACATCGAGTGTTAACATTGAAGTGGTGGAATTGATTCATAATTGACAGTGATTTTCAGAAGATGTTCAGAAGAATGGTTGTTGTTCAAGAGTAGTATTAATTCTCTATTAATTAATTAAGTCACATAATTTAATTAAGAAAATATATTAAATCTACAAAGATTAATTTATTGATTAATTAAATTAATTGATTAATTAATTCTGAATTAATATTAAGAATTTTCAGAATTATTATTGGATTAAAATCAGTTTTAACTCAGTAAGACAATTGAGATTGAACTAGCATGACAATCTGGATTGTCATACCGATTGTCATGCCAGGCCATTTTCAATAGTCTCACCGAAAGTTATACTGGAAGGAGATAGTCTTGCCAGTTCAGTTTGATAGTCTTGCTAGTTCAACAGATAGTCATACCGATTGTCATGCTAGTACAAGTGATTGTCATGCCGATTGTCATGCTAGTTCTAGTGAATTCTGTTGATTGATTTATTTAAAAAGATAGAAGCAGCAGAAGTCATTCATCATCAAAAAACACACTCAAAAATAGAAGCAGAAGTCGAGCACAATATTTTATTTTCATCTGCTAAATTCAAGATCACAATTTCTAGTAATTAAAGTTAAATCCAAACAACTAGAAATCATTCTCTTGTTCTTGTGTAACTATCCAGCGGATCAAAATCCCTAGAACTTAATCTCAAATTATGTTTAGCATTTGATTCTTTTTATTGCAAAAATAGAAAAAGTTCATGTCGAATTTATTCTAGATTTGTGATAATTAATTTGAGATTAATCCCTTGTAATCGATACCGTTGTTGTAACACCTTTCAAGTTTAATAATATTTTTATTTAACTTGAATTTTGTTTCAATTTTTATTCCGCATTAAATTCGATTAAAAGGTATAGTTTGTATTCAACCCCCCCTTCTACAAACACATTGGGACCTAACATTAAAGTTGTCTCTTATTATTGTGGCCTTCAAATCCCATCTTTCAGGAAGAGCTAACAGGAATTTAAGATTTGAATCTTCAATATCATACTCTTTGTCAACTAGTGACAAACCATTCAAGAGTTTGACAAATCTGTCATATAAATCAGTTAATGACTCATCAGGCTTTGAGTCAAAGTGCTCATACTCTTGAGTGAGTATAGTCTTCCTATTCTTCTTGATTGAATCAGTTCCCTGACACCTTGTTTCCAAAGCATCCCATATCTCTTTTGCAGTCTTACATTGAATTACTCTGTTTGACATGACATTATCAATGGCACTATGCAGCAAGTGTCTTACCTTTGCATCCTTCGCAATTGATGAGATATCTTCAGAAGTGTAATCACTTTTTTCCTTTGGTACAGACTTTGCTGGCTGACCTGCAACTTCCACAGAGAGTTTGGTTGGCATATGTGGTCCTTCATTAATCCTGTCAAGATACTCTGGATCTGTAGCTTCCAGAAACATAGTCATCTTCACTTTCCATATGGAATACTCAGAAGGTTTCAACATGGGAACTCTTATAGTCTCATATTGACTATGGGTTATGGTTTTTGGAGGTTCTTTAGTTTTGGTGGGCTTGGTTGGAGTTTCTTCTTCAGACATGATTGTTTTTGGATCTTAAACTGTTTGTGTATTAACAAATTGCTCTGATACCACTTGTTAGGTCACACACACTGTAGAAGGGGGTTGAATACAGTATTTACTACAATCAAATCGAATATAAGAACTCAAGTAACAGAAAACAGATTTTATTCAACACAATAAACTCTGTTACAATATGGAACTGTACTCTCTCAGTGATGAACAAATTATCACGAGAGCTGCTAGGGTTACAAAGAATAACAACTTCGATAATGATAACATTTATAGTGTAAACCCTATGCCTGTGTTTATATACTACACAGTTACAAGATAAATTCTAATTGATATGGAATCAAATTATGCTTCCTAAAATATATCAACTAGTTATCTTTTCTTCCACTTATTCTATTCTTCATAGAATTTCTTATGTCATGCATATTTCTTTCTGTCTTAGTCTCGATCTTCTTTCCTTTCAATCAACCGTCTGCCTTATCTGAAAGTCATCTTAAGTCCTGATATTATCTCCTGATAAATATCTTCTGATAACTTAAGTTATGATCACTTAAGTTCTGATATCTTAAGTCATGTCTTCAGTATAAGTGTTGATTTCCAGTTAAGTACTGATTTGTCCTGTTAGGTAAGATCTGAAAACTAAACACAAATCATATTACACATGACATTATCAAATATATCTAACAACCCCTGATAGTTACTTTGCCATATATTTTTTATCATATCTGTAGCTATCAGATCTTGTTTATGTCACCATCTCAGTCTTGTAACCACCTCTTGAACTGAATCTTGAAGAGTCTCTGTTTCGGAATAGATAGGACTGATCTTTGGATATAGCTTATGTACTCCTTATGAATCTGATGCGAATTAACTTCCCTGACATATAAAACACTGCCCTGTAGTCCTTTCCCTCAAGTATTCTTAAAGTGTACAAGTCACTTTCATCTATGTGAGCTTCCTTTGATTGAGCTATTAGTAACTCTACTATTATGTCTTGAGGTTCCAACTTTAATTCTTGTTAGTAAGATGATTGCATGTCCAATCTATTCCCCCTAACCTCCTCAATTCCTTCCTTTATGATTTCTTCTGATTCTCGAATAAATGTAGCATCAGCACAAACCACTATGTGATTGTAAAACCTGAAATTAGTAGAGTTGTATTAAAATCTTCAGAAGAATTGTATTTCATAGAAACTTTCTTTCTTTCTTGCATCCGAAAATCCAATGGTATCCTATGTAGTAGGCCTTTGAGGAAGTTACACATTTTTCTTAAGTAGGTCTTGAAATCGGCTTCATTGGAATAGAAAACCATTATCTTTACTTTCAGTGTTCGTAAATTTTTCGTCCAAATAGCACATGATCTTCATTTTCTTCAAAAGATTAAAATCATCTTTAATGTCCGAAGGAATCTTGAATTTACCAATTCTTTGAGAACCTTTGGCTTGGGTAAGTTCAAATTATTTAAAATTCAAAAATCTCAAGAATTGATAATTTTTGAAAATTAAAAAAAATTCAGGAATATGAGAAATTTATTGTTTGGTGAAACATACTGAATCTGATATGTATATTGATCAAAAAACTCTGATACCAATTGTTAGGTCCCAAAGTATCGTAGAAGGGGGGGGGGGGTTGATAACGATACTCACTAAATTAAAAAATTCTTTCGAATCTTTTGCGGATAAATATTTTAGTATTCGGTTAGTGGTTCCACGTTCTTGAGGTGAATAATGTTTAGGACAATAAATTAACAAACACAAGATATTCGTGAAAGTATATATTTATATATAAATCCTCGAGGGGTGTTGCTATACTCTGGTGAATAAATCAACCGGCTACAATCCAAGAACAATAATATTCTTGCTTCTACAAAGATATAGAAATTAAATCACATACAATGATCTAACTTTTATTTGTCTAAGTATCTAATTAACGAATAACAATTATAGTGCGCTTTATGAATGTACAAGAGTTAAATCTGGCATTATAACGTTTCTTCGGTGAGAAGTTTAATGGATATTCAATAAGTTTGAGTTTCTTTGTATCTCTTTATTTCTAATTTTATCAGCTTTTGTTAGAGAAGAAGATAAACAGAGCAATCCAAGTTAATTGTCTTCTTCTGCTTTAAGTGTTGTCTTTATATCAATTTGAATTGCGTCGCCAAATGTTAACCAAGTAAAATAATTGATGGAATCAATAAGTATTGTTGCGTTGTTGTTAGTGGCGCCTAGAGGGATTTTCCATGCACTTAGAATCTTCAAGATGTATGCAAGTTGCGCCTTCTAGGAACCAAGGAAGATTTAGTTGCGCCTAGGTTAGACACGGAGGCTTCTTTGCCTTAGTTTTTTTACTCTACTTGCGCCTACTAGGGATTACTTGCACATAGAGGGAGCAAGTCTCTAGGAGAAAGTAGACTCTTGTACTTAGTTTCTTGAGGCTACTTGCGCCTACAAGGGCCAGTTCTACTTGGGCCTAGAGGGGGCAAAAGGAGTTTTACCTTAGTTTTTTTTGCTTGTTGTGACTCCAAGGGATAATGAAGAAGTCACTTGCGCCCAGAGTGTACCAATGTGCATTTTGACTTAGTTTTTGCTCTCATATCTTCCTTGTTGCTCCCAATAGGTCAATATCACTTCTAGTACTTAGTTTTTAAGTCATACTATAGGGCAGTGGCTCTTAAGAGAGTAGTCTTAGTGACTCCTACTATAAGATAGTGATCACTTTTACTTAGTGGATTTTCTTTTAGTATTTGAACACTTCAAACAGTGCTCTTCATTGACGCTTGAACATATAAATTAACTCCTTTCAGTGAGTATAATTTCAAGGTTACAGTTGTCTTCTTTAATCTTTGTCTTTACCCTGTCTTCGATTTTTCAGAGTCCTATACTTTGAACACTGTCTATATTCAATCAATACTAATATACTGAAATCTTCTGGCGACACTTTTACACTGAATCTTCAACAGTTCTGAAACCCTGAAAGTCTTTAAACTTTATTCTTCACTGAGGCATTAATATGTTAATGAACTTTTTTCACGGACCTGTAAACATACTTCAAAACTTCTTCGAATGTTTTGATTCTTTTTATTTGGCTTATCTTCATTTATTCCTGATTTCTTGTCTAAACATAATATTATTTACTTGTCATGTTCTAGTGTTGAGTTATTATGTCTACTGCTAATACAGCTTCGCATTCTCACCAATAACGTTAGTCTCGCTCCGCCTGACCCCGATACGATCCCCGTCCCGTTCAGATCGGGGATTCAGTGAATTCTTAAGGACGGGAAACGATGAAAGTTTTATAAAAATTTCAGGGATCGGGGCGGAGTCTAATATTAATATCTTCCTGACCCCGCTAATGTGTATGTGTGTGTATATATATATATAATAGGTTTTAAAATATTATTATATTTTTAAAATAATCTATACTTTCCTTGATCAATTTTTTATAATATAGTATAATATATATTCTTAATTTTTAATGTATCATTTCTTTATATTTGAAATCAATTTTAATATGCTTTGATGTTAAAAAATTGAGATATTATTAATAATTTTTTATATAATACGAATAAGTTTTGAATCATAACAAAATTATTAAAAAATACAGAATTATTATTTTTAATTAATTCCTGAATACAACGGGAATTCTCGTTCGGTCGGGGAGTGAAGAGGAAAAAAATCCCCGTTCAGGCTCGGGGGCGATGATAACAATTCCCGACCCCGAAACGGCCCAATGCATATCCTAGAAACAAACTTCAAATGTTTTTGTTATAATAATATATTTTGATTTTTTTAGCAATTGACTTACATACATTACAATAATTATCTAATCTCAAAATTTTTAATGATATTAGCGAGAATCAACCTCTACTAAAAAGGAAAACTCTCACCACTTAAATTATATAATCCAATTTTAACCGTATGTATGAAAAGAAAAAGAAGTAAGAAAATTCAGTCTTAAACTTTATGCCATCACATTTTTATTTATTTAAATTTAAGAGATGTAACTAAATTTATAAAAAATATATTATTCATTATTACGTAATTGTTATACAATCTAAAATAAAATTAAAATTATTTAAAATTATTTTTTAAAAGTACAAGTTTGTTCGAGATCATATTTTTGTATATATACATTCCCGTAACTCACACGCGCTTTTATCCTGGTATCCATTTTGCGTTGAAAAATTAACGTGGGTTACCTGCTCATTTGGATTCCGGTTTTTCTAAAACGCGGGCTATCGGCCGACCCGACCCGTGACCTTATTCGAACGTTCAAATTCTAGAGTGATTCACAGATACGAAAAACTGCTTTAAATATATATACAGCGTCCCATATTATGCGGTTTTTTTTTATTGAGGGTTAGGGTTTTGAAAAGCTTGGGTATGGAAGATGGATGAAAACGACTATAATCCTTTAAATAATTCTGGTGTAGAGAAACAACAACATAAACTGACGAATAAATGTGATGATATATTGTTTGATTTTAAAATGTGTGATTTTGATGATTTTAAGCTTTTTGAAGAAGAAAACGAGGCTTTGATTAGTGTGAATCAATTACAGAATCATGTGGGGGAGGAGACTTTAATGACCTTTGATTACGAGTTGAGTGAGTTAGTAGAGATTGGAGATGGTGTTATGGAGACTAAAGATGTTTTCGAAATCGAGGTGGATGCCAAAGGGGGAAATGTTGTAGAGGGGAAAGGTGTTTGCGAGATAGACACGGAGAGTAAAGGCATTGATGGGTTGGAGGGTGTTGTGTTGAAAAGTAATGATGTTTTTGAGATGGAGGTGAAAGTGAAAAATGAGGTAGAGGTGGGAGATGTGTACGCGATTGAGGCGGAGGTAAGAGTCCAAAGTGAAGGAGATGGTGGTGTGTTGAGGAGTAATGATGTTTCGGAGGTTGAGGTGGAGGTGAAAGGGAAAAATGAAGTAGAGGCGAAAGATGTTCACGAGAAAATTGAAGGTGGATTAGAGGTTATAAATGTGTTGAAAGTGGTAAATGAAAGTAATGTGAATGGTGATATGGAAGAGGTAGTGAAGTTAGAGGGTAAAGTTGTGTCGGAGAGTGAGATGGAAGATGTTTTGGGAACTGATTGTGAAACTCGGGTATCGGATAAAGATGTCAGTAAGGTTGATGATGAGGTTAAGGGAAAATGTGAGACTATGGGGACTAAATTGATGGCGGAGTCTGATGAAGTGGATAATGTAGGGGAGGAGAATGTGGAAATGGATATTTTTGTGGGTGAGTTGTTGAATGATGATGAGGTAATTGATGGGAAGCCTAAGGATAAGTTGGAAAATAGTTCCGGTTTAGTTGGTGTTGTTGATGATATGGCCATGGAGGACAAGAGTTTGGTAATGGCTTATAAAAATAAGGAAAACGATGATGAGATGGAGTCTGTTCCAGAGTTTAGTGATGAAGATATAATGGAAATTGCAAAAGGAGATGAAAGGGATGAATTTGAAAGAATGGTTTCTCAGCCAGATAGTGTTTCGCAGTTGGCTGAAGATGAGAGGGATAAAACAATGTTGGGAGACAATGATATTTCTACTGCTTACATTGAAATGGAGACGGGTATTGAAGCAAGCGATTCTACGAAGATCACTCAAAGGAAGCGGAAGAGAGGGAGGAATATTAACGCTGTAGCCAAAATTCAGATACGCAATGAACTTCCAGTTGAGGAGGATGTATGTTTTATATACTTTGATGGTGGGGACCTTGTACTGTGTGACCGAAAGTAAGTTGTGTTTGTATTTCAAATTGTTAGATTATAAAAATATGGTTCCTTTTTAGTGTTGTTTAATGAATGTTTCTCTTTTTTATTCAGGAACTGCCCTAAAGCATATCATCCTTCTTGTGTTAATCGTGATGAGAAATTCTTCCGAGCTAAGGGTCGTTGGAACTGTGGTGAGCGGCATTTTGATTCTTTTTGCATGTATATGTATAGAAAAATTCAAATGAAAGGTTATCCCTTTGCAACGCTGGAAGCCAACCCTCCTTGTCCTTGTAATAATACCTTTTAAGTTTTACTGTTGGAAAGAGCAATGCTATTATTGTGATAGGTGAAATTTAAGTAGTATATGAAGTCTGTGCACTTTGCAGATTGCCTTTGTTTATAGTCTAATAGTCTAATAGCAGTTATACAACATCACTGCTTTGAATATGTAAGTGTAACTTGCATAAATTATATGATCTGGTAAAGGACCACAACTTAGGCATAACTCATATTGTTTGATGGGTTTGAGTGTTAGCCAATACTTTGACCCTGATGCAGCTAAACTAATACTGTAGTTATTACCTTATGTAATGTCAAAACTTAAAACTAATAAATAGTTGAGTTAGTTGTAGTCATAAACTATTACTACACATGGAAAGTACACATTGTGTCTACTAATGATTTACGAATCTTATAATTGAAAATTATACATGGCTGTTAACTATTGGCTAGAACAAGATAAAGAGCTGAATAGAAATAGAGTGAAAAGAGGGATGGAAAAAAAAGTCGCCCTATAAAGATGGTGTGCCATTTATGAAGTCTCTAAGTTACAAACTAACACAAAGCTTCTTCTTTAAATCCATCCCAAATACTTTTAATAAAAACAGATATAGATGAATAGTTCAGCTTTAAACAAATAGATCTGTTTTGGAACATGCTAAAATTCCTACCTTTTTTAGTACCAGGACATCATGTTGGCATGCTGAAAATGTAGTAGTTTAATACTTCAATTTTTGATATTGACTAATATAGCTGTATGTTTCGACCCAAGGGTCTAAACACATTGTTACCAGTAGGATCTGTGAACAAACCAAATGATTAAACTTCAAGGGGATGATTTGACCTTCAAAATCATCAGATTCATTGGAAACAATATTTGAACCCCGCAATCGGGGGTTAAGGTGACCATTTTTATTTGTTATAAAAATAACAGCCTGAACTTGTACCTAGGTAGTCCATAATATAATTGATCATTAAAATATTAAAAAGATCAAGTTTATTCTAGGAGTAGAAGTAAGACGATCAGTAAAGAAAAGCAAGGGGAATTGTTAATAATGAGGATTATTATATTAAAGAGTGGTAAATTTGTTCACAAAATACTTCTTATTGTTATCAAGGTGTAGAAATTAGGAACTTCTGTAATTAGCCAGTCATCATTCCCTAGTTTATTAAAATTATAATTAAGAATATTTCAAAACTAGGATAATTATGCAAGTAGTTATAATGCACTTGGAAGTTGGGAAATAGTTTTGGTTTTTAAGATTGCTTTTGCTTCAAGTTCGTCTAAATTTATCATAAATACTATTGTAGACCCCATTTGGAAAGCATTGGAGATTATCGTGAATTATTGAATTACAACTTGATTGTCATATTAGGAATAATGCTTTAGTTAAGCCTCAAATTCAGAACCCTTGGGCATCTTTTGTGCTAAATGTGAAAGGGATTAATAAGAAGAAAGGCAACTCACTGGTTTAGTTTGTTTCCATGGCATCTTATCTCTTATCTAACTAAATGATTTGCATTTGCATGATTTCAGTTTTCAATATAAATTTTGTTGATGGATTTTTACTCCAAATGTTTAGGTTGGCACCAGTGCAGCCATAAAAATTATCAAAAAATTGCATACTATATGTGTTATACCTGTACCTTCTCTTTGTGCAAGGGATGTGTTAAGGATGCTGTTATCTTATGTGTTAGAGGAAACAAAGGCTTTTGTGAAGGTTGCATAAAAATTGTGATGATGATTGAAGATACTGCAAAACAAAATCAGGTATATATTTGTCTTCATGACCTCTATTTTCATTGGAAGTTGCGATAAGAGACTTGAGGAATATTTTCAAGAAAGGACCTAAATGTTTTCAATAGATGTGAATTTGAATTGAGATTTGTATTGTGTTTTTTCTATTCATTATAATATTGTTAGATACTTATATGCTATTTGTTAGGTCCCAATGTGTTTGTAGAAGGGGGGGTTGAATACAAACAGTACCGAATAATCGAATTAAATGCGGAATAAAAAATGTGAAACAAAATTCAAGTTAAATAAAAATATTATTAAACTTGAAAGGTGTTACAACAACTGTATCGATTACAAGGAATTAATCTCAAATTAATTATCACAAATCTAGAATAAATTCGACATGAACTTTTTCTATTTTTGTAATAAAAAGATTCAAATGCTAAACGCAATTTGAGATTAAGTTCTAGGGATTTTGATCCGCTAGATTGTTACACAAGAACAAGATAAAGATTTCTAGTTTATTGGATTTAACTTTACAATCTAGAAATTGATCTTGAATAAAGCAGATGAAAATGAAATATTTGTTGCGGCTGTTTTGTTCTTGTTTTTGACTTGTGTATTGGATGATATATGCTTTCTGCTGCTTCTTTTTCTTTTTAATTCATTCAACAGAATTGAATTGAACTGGAATGACAATCCTGAGCTCAGCAAGACTTTCGGTATGACAATCAAATGAACTAGCAAGACTATCAGAATGAACTAGCAAGACAATCCTCTTAGCTGCTAGGACATTCGGTGAGACTATTGAAAATGGCCTAGCATGACAATCGGTATGACAATCCTGATTGTCATGCTAGTTCATTTTCAATTGTCTTGCTGATTTAATGCAGATTTTAATCCAATTAAAATTCTGAATAACCTTAATATTAATTCAGAATTAATTAATCAATTAATTCAATTAATCAATAAATTAATCTTTGCAGATATAATTTATTTTCTTAATTAAATTATATGACTTAATTAATTAATAGAGAATTAATACTAATCTTGAGCAGCAACCATTCTTCTGAAGATCTTCTGAAAATCACTGAAATATATGAATCAATTCCACCACTTCAATGTTGACACTCGATGTACTGTCTGGTTCATGAGTGACTAACTTCCGTGACGTTTCTTCATGTCTTGACTTTGACAATTTGATTTTCTTCAGATTAAATCCTTGTAATTAATGATACTCTGACGAGATCTCTGTCACTTGATTAAATCCACACTCTTGATTTATATCACTGAGGCATGATCAATTTCTTGAACTTCTTCCAGTAAATTAATTCCTCAAGTCTGTAGATGAACCTTGTTTCTGAATCCTTTGACAGATATTACTCTGTGAGATCTCTTTTGACGGTAGATCCACTATTTACTTATTACATTCTTATTTGAGTTGAGTTGAATCCTCGAATATACAAATAGGCTATGACATATGACTTACAATCTCCCCCTATTTGTTTGTTAGACAATAACACACAAATACCTAGAGGATAACTCAACTAACAAATAAGAAAAAGATATAAACAGAAATGCAAAGTAAATAGCAGAAAAGTTCTGGATAACATTTAACCTTTTCCAGATTCCAAATAGATGTTCCTCTAGACTGAACATATCTTCAAGTAGTTCCATCTTCATTTGTACAACCAGATTTCCTGTTGAGAAGCCCATATCTCTCTTGCTTCTCCCCCTATAAGAATCAACTGATTAAAGAAGATCACCTTCGTTTACTACCTCTCCCGTACAATAGGATCCGCAGATAAAAACCAATGGTACTCCCCTTTTGAAAATAGCTTCTTCCCTTACTAGAAAATCACCTTGTATTTACCACCTCTCCCGTACAATAGGATCCGTAGTTACAAACAATAATGGTGTGGTGTAGTGTACATATGATCTTTTTCTTCCTCCCTGCTATTTCTCCCCCTTAGTTGAGGAATCCTCCAAACTATTACTTAAGCTTTTATCTCCCCCTTAAAGAAGGAATGTATGCCATCGTCTGAAGGAGTTCTCATATTTCACTTGGTTGGAAAAGAAATAACAAGAAGTTTCTCTTTCTTCCTCACTGTGAGTGTATGATTCTGTTTAGTGTACCTCACATGTGTTTCACTCTTCTCTCCACTCGTGTTTACACTCATTCTCACAAGTGTATCACTCTTCTCTCATAGCTCCATAATCCAGCTGTACCTGCAAGGAAAATCACCTTAGCCATCCTTAAGGAGGTCACAGGTGGTGCAATGGGAGTTCGCAAATCCCCATCCTTGTTAAACTCGTCAGATGAATCTGAGTCATAATCTACAAGTTCTAGTTTCCCTTTTAGGGTTCCAGATTTGAATTCTGGGAAGGTAAACAATGATCCAACGAATTTAGCATAAAGATCAAAGTTCCCTTCTAATGTCTGTGAAGACATTTCCTTGTGACTCATCTGGTAATATCTGAATCATTGTCAACAAGTTGCCGATCTGCGCCTATGTCAGATCCACTATCCGCAGATGCATCCAGGGGATTTAAGCCTGGGGAGGTAGACACTGACCACTGACATATGGCTTTTGGATCAGTATCCTCTCCTAACACCTATAAAGGCAATTGGTCCATTAACGAACCTTGAACAATCGAATCTGACCTTAAAATGGTCGAAACTCTTGTTTCCGTCAACTCATCCTTTGTGTGTGTAACCTTTCCTTGTGCATTAAGAATTGTTTATATTTGAGGTGGTGACACTACATAGGATACCTTGGCCGACAGGCAAATTTCAATAGACGCACCCTGTTGAGAGAATGAATCTAGTAACTGTTTTTGTGCCTTTTCAACCATTACATCTTTTTGAGAAGATGTATGGGGGTTAGCAGTTGTCTCGGTTTAAATACTACTCATCTTTGTAGGAGACAGAGCTACTGGGTTGACTACAGAACCTTCCTTATATGGTGCACTAAGGCACTATCTCCCTCACGCTTATTCATACTACATTTAGTGGTAAGAGAGTGTTGGTTGGTTCTGTTTTTGTGTTTGTCTTTACAGTCTGGGATAGACGTTGTGGGTTTTCAACCTCATGACTGTCAATAAAAGAAAGTCATTGGAGACTGAACCTGTAACACAGAATATATGGCACTATAGAGATAAAATGTATTTAAGATTTATAATGAATGAAAATTATACATTTAATCTTTTGAGAGTAATGATGTACAATAGTGATTTCAAAGGATTTTACATGAAATAAGAAATCACTAATGTAGAAAGAAGTTTGATTTTGTTTTTTAATATGAATGAGTTTTTGATAAAACATTGATCACTTAGGGTAAAGTCTAAGTATTAATTCTCATTCATGTCAAAAGCTTACAAATATCTGCAACATAATGTTAACAACATATCATTGACCGATACTTGTCAAATACTTTAGATACTAATTGTTATGTTGCATAATATTTAAAATAAAATAAAAATAAAATAAAAAAAATAAAAAAAATAATACAATACAAATAATAATAATAAAAACAAATATCAATGAATTAAATACCAAATATCTATCAACAAGATATCAGCATTCAATTTCATATATCATACAATATTTACAATTATATAAAAAATACAAATAAAAACTTATATAAATACATCAAAAATATAGAAACTATTTACAAGTTCAAGATAACATTACCAGCTTGCAAATAGCCATATCCCTCGGATAAACCTTTGCTGTTATCTCCAAAGGTAACCAGGGGGCCAGCTTTCTCAATCCACATTTGATAGCAGGGCTCTATCTCCGGTCATATGTCTTGATGATCCACTGTCAAGAATCCACACTTCCGGTTTCACCTGTTTTAATGCCCTGCAACACAAATGGATTAACCCTTCTTCGGAACCCAAACTTGGTTGGGCCCGGCATACTTGTAGAACTGTCCTTTGTCAGGCAAAACAACATTTTTAATCTTAATTGTCTCAACTTTCTCAATGACTGAACATTTGACCTTGTAAACAGCCTTAACAAATTTATGTTTAAGCCTAGGCACAAATGTCTCCTTTCTAGCCTTAGAAGGACTAGCAGTTTTAGACCTATCATGCTTCTTGTTATTCACATGCTGACGAGGAGTAGTCTTATCATTAGAAACATGCTTACCATTAAAATAAGCATACATAATATTAAAAGCACAAGACATACAATTAGAAACACCACATGCTTTATGAGAGTGATTAACAGCAGGCAATTTATGCATGGTAGACATGGCATTTTTGTTATCCAACTCATGTGTGTCTGAGTTAGTCTCAGTTGCTTTCACAACTTTGACTGGAACTTTCGACACACTTGACTTGGAAACAACCTTCTCATTAGCAAGATCTTCAGCACGTATTTCTTCTTGAATAACAGAAGAGGTCGCATCAAATGGTTCAGCAATTGATGGTTTATAGAGGGGTTCATCAACACCCTTAAGCACATGTGGTACTTCCCTCCCTTTAGCACAGACACGAGGAGGGGAGTTTATGCCTAATTCTCCAATAGCAACATTGTAATCATAACCTATTCCAGATGTTTGATTAACAGATTGCTTACTGTAGAACTCTTTAGCCTTCGAACAAGAATTGAAGTAGGCTCTAACCTTAGTCTCAAGACCGGTGATCTTGTCTTTGAGAATAGTTTCGAGTTTTCTATAACAGTCAACTCTATTCTCTAGAAAAGATACTTGTTCTTTTAATTTTTCTTGATTAATGTGCACAAGTTTTAATTCATTGACCTCTTTCTCAAGGTCTGTGATCTGTAAACTTAACAGTTCATTATCACGACGTGCACAATCTAAGTTACCTCTTAGATGATAAACCATTTCAGCATCAGAAAGTTTTACCTCTATTCTTGACGATGAAGCTTTTCCATCAATAGCCATAAGAGCAAGATTTCCTTCATCTTCATCTTCACTGTCAGTATCATCCCAGCTTATTCCCTTTGCCAGATAAGCCCTTTCAGAGTTCTTTCTTACTTGCTTTGGCTTCCTACATTCTGTGGCAAAGTGTCCCAACTCATTGCAGTTATAGCATCTAATGGTGCTCCGATCAACCATCCCTGTTTTGTATCCACCACTGCTGGTGTTAGAAGATGAAGATCCACCTTTCTGGAATTTGTTGTAGTTGGACTTGTACTTAAGCTTGGGATTCCTCTTGAATCTGACATGGGAGAATCTCTTGACAATTTGGACCATTGACTCGTCTTCCAATTGCTCCAGCTCTTCCAAAGAATAAAAATCATCACTTGATTGATTTGTAGTAGGAGGATCATATTTTGCTACTAACATATTTTCCTCAGCCTTGGAACACTGTACCATTCTCTCCAATTGTTGAGATTGCTGTTGTTGTTGACCTTTAGCTACAAGTGCAGTAGATGTGCTGACCATTCTATCCTTCCCGTAGACTTCCTTCTGTTGAATCTGCTCCAACTCATAGGTTTTTAACACTCCATAGAGCCTGTCCAAAGAAATCTCACTCAGATCTCTAGCTTCTCTAATGGCAGTGATTCTATGTTCAAGATGAGTTGGCAGTGTTAAAAGGAACTTTTTGTTGACCTCCCTGATTGAATAAAATTTTCCATTTATGTTCAGGTTGTTGATCAACGCATTGTACCTCTCAAACACTTCAGTAATTCCTTCTCCTGGATTTGATTTAAAATGTTCATACTCAGAGGTTAGGATCTCCAACTTGTTCTCCCTAACTTCCTCTGTGCCTTCATTAATCACCTCAATAGTTTCCCACATGTGTTTGGAATTTTTACAGTTCATCACATGTCTGTTCATCAAGGGATCAAGGGAATCAATTAATATTAATTGAAGGCTGGCATCCAAGGAGGCTTCTTCCTTCTCAGCAGGAGTAAAATCTTCAGGCTCTTTTAGATAGGTTCTAGCTTTGGTAATCACAACATCATCTACTATCACCTCTGGTTCAATAATCATCGGAGTTTTTAGACCCTTCTTTAACAAGTTCAGATATTTGGGATTTGCAACTTGTAAAAATAATAGCATCTTCTTCTTCCACATGATATAATTTTCTTTATCAAATAGTGGAATTTTAACGGTTCCAACTTTTTCTAAAGTCATTATGAATTTTTTAAATAAATAAAAATTCAAGGAGTTGAAAAATCACAAAAGTCTAGGATCTTGATTTGTTCGTTAATCAGAAGGCTCTGATACCAATTGTTAGGTCCCAATGTATTTGTAGAAGGGGGGGTTGAATACAAACAGTACCGAATAATCGAATTAAATGCGGAATAAAAAATGTGAAACAAAATTCAAGTTAAATAAAAATATTATTAAACTTGAAAGGTGTTACAACAACTGTATCGATTACAAGGAATTAA